>NC_057729.1:27737324-27882187 GCF_004010195.1 Chiloscyllium plagiosum
GCCTATCACCCTCACCTTAACCTCCTTCCACCTATCGCATTTCCAATGGCCCTCCCCCAAGTCCCTCCTCCCTACCTTTTATCTTAGCCTGCTTGGCACACTTTCCTCATTCCTGAAGAAGGGCTCATGCCCGAAACATTGATTCTCCTGCTCCTTGGATGCTGCCTAACCTGCTGCGCTTTTCCAGCAACACATTTTCAGCAGTATCCAGGAAAGATGCCTAGTAAAATTATCATCACCAGTTAGGATAGCCTTTCTCCCAGTGAATTCCACGAGGTGTTCAACAAGGTTGTGCAGCACAACATTCATTTGTTTTAGCTGAAATCCAAACAGAATTTGCAAAATAAATGTTTTTTGCGGGATTGCCAAAGTCTTGACAAAACTTCCTCGAAAGTGTTCTGATAAGATTTAAAGATTCTCTTTCTACCTTCAGCGGCAAGTGAACAATAAAAAGGTGCATGTAGATAATTTCTAACCAACCTTTAGTGTATCCCTCAGCACGTAGTCTACATGAAAAAGAAATACTCAATTTAAATGACCTCTCCTGGTCCTGGATCCTATTCCCTTTGCCATCACGTGGCAGGAAAGCCATCAGCAATTTACATGCTCAGCTCATAGTTATTGCGGTTGGGTCCTGATTATGGAACACTGATTAGTAAAAATAATGAATGAATTTACATACAAATGTATGAGCAAGGACCAAGAGTAGATCACTTGGCCCCTTCAGTTTGCTCTGCCATTCAATAAGATCATGACTGATCTGAATACTCCATATTCCCCCATGAACCCCCAATAAATTTTCACTCCCTTGTTTGTAAGAATCTATCCACCTCTGCTTTAAAAATATTCAAGGAGTCTGCTTCCAACTTTTGAGGAAAAGAGTTCCAGAGACTTACAACACCCAGTGAGGAACAAATTCACCACAATGAAGTAATTACCCTGAACTAATTCTGTAATTGCCAAATAATTAAATCATTTAAAACTCAGGAGGATAAATAAGAGGGGTTTAGTTCAGTGCCCAGGGCAAAGTGGGAGAGTGGAATCACTGAGGAGTTAGGGGAGTGAGGGAGTTGCTAAGAAGTGAGGCTGGAAAGCTGTAATAGTGGGTTGAGTTTCTAACAACAAGAAAAGTGACATCACAGGAGAACTGTAATTCATTAATCTCTGATCTTATAGTTTATAGTAAATAACATAAAAGTAATCTTAAATTATGGCAGGGCAGCTCATTTATGCAGAATGCCCATTCTGAGAAATCATCAACACTTCTTGTGATCTATATGAACACATGCAAAGGAAATGTCACTAACTGCAGAAACTTGAGTTACTGGAGTTGAGGCTGGAGTTACTGTTGTGCATTTGTGAAGTTGTGTATTACATAAAAGGAACAGTCAAAGATACAGTCACACTGCTGATTAGGACATACAGCAGATAGGGAATGTCTTACATGCTTTCTGTAAATCTAAATACAGCACAACACTGGTTCTCCTTTATCCACAGAGAGCATTACGTCATCAAAACACTCCAATAAATTAGTTAGGCATCTTTTCCCTTTCACAAAACCATATTGACTCTGCCTGAGTACTTTGAACATTTATCATGTGCTGAGAAGTGTAGATTAAAATGGGAGGTAGTAGAATTCAAAAAGTACATCTGCAGTTATCTGATTTAAAACCAGCAGTCAATATCAGCCAGGTAGAATTTAAAAATCACAATTTATTGTTTAGTTTGGGAGTTGCCTGGCAATTAGACAGCTGCATTAAAAACAGTCGTGCCCAAATCTTCAAAACCAACAAAATTCAAACTCGTCAAAACAATGAATAAAAGACAAAAGAGCAAATAAGATAGATTTAAGTGACCTGAGGACTGCAAGGCCTCATGGGTCCACAGGTGGCTGACAATGCAAAACCCTATTGTACAGGATTGGAAGTCATTTACTTTTATTTATTTGGAAACATCTGCTATGGTACACAAGGGAACTCAACTTTTAGTTACACAATAGCAGAGTTTCTGTTGCATGAGATTTTAAAGTATTGGATGAGTTTCTTCTCCAGAGAGCACAAGTTTAAAACCTGTGAGGAAACAGCTAAAAATGAGTTGGAAGTAAACATCACAGCCAAATGGCACAGAAATCAGTTTAAATAGAGAAAGACTAAGTCAGGCTGTGGATCAGCAGGACAGGATCATAATGAAAAGCAAAAATTGAATTGTATTGGAAAGATTAGAATGACTCGCATATATGAACCTTCTGCCAAGAAGAGTTCAAATCAGTTCTGAGTTCAATATCTTCATTATTCCAGCCTTGTGCCAACTGCCAGTTACCTTTGATGAGTTCACTTTATTTGCATCAACCACCTTCAGTGCACAAATAAGTTTAAAAAAGTCTTTCCACTAAGCAAACACACCTTCTAGGCTCCACTATGGATACTGGTCCATTTTTAGAATTTTCTTTCCCCTAAAATTTCTCACCATTTCTATTTCCATAGCTCCCACAGTTCTGCTGGCCCAGGCCATCTGTACATCATTGCAATTGTTTCAATATTGTAATATTACTTAACTATGATAACAGGAACAAACTATTGGGAGAATACTGAGAAACAGTCTACTGTACTAGATCGGATTGAGGTTCACAAGGAGGAAGTGTTAGAAGTTCTGGGAAGTGTGAAAATCGATAAGTCACCTGGGCCAGAAGGGATTTGTCCTAGGATTCTCTAGGAAGCCAGAGAGGAGATTGCTGAGCCTTTGGTTTTGATCGAGGTAAAACCAATATCTGCAGATGCTAGAAACCAGATTCTGGATTAGAGGTGTGCTGGAAAAGCACAGCAGTTCAGACAGCATCCGAGGAGCAGTAAAATCGACGTTTTGATCTTTATGTCATCATTATCTACAGGAATAGTTGCCAGAAGACTGGAGTATAACAAATGTTGTCCCCTTGTTCAAGAAGCAGAGTAGAGACAACCCTGGTAATTGTAGACTAGTGAACCTCACTTCAGTTGTGGGTAAAGTGTTGGAAAAGGTTATAAGAAATAGGATTTATAATCATCTCGATAGGAATAAGTTCATTAGGGATAGTCAACACAGTTTTGTGAAGGATAGATTGTGCCTCACAAACCTTATTGAGTTCTTTGAGAAGGTGACCAATCAAGTGGATGAGGGTAAAGCTGTTAATGTGGTATATATGGATTTCAGCTGAAAATGTGTTGCTGGAAAAGCGCAGCAGGTCAGGCAGCATCCAAGGAACAGGAGAATCGACGTTTCGGGCATAAGCCCTTCCTGAAGAAGGGCTTATCCCCGAAACGTCGATTCTCCTGTTCCTTGGATGCTGCCTGACCTGCTGCGCTTTTCCAGCAACACATTTTCAGCTCTGATCTCCAGCATCTGCAGCCCTCACTTTCTCCTCCATATATGGATTTCAGTAAGGCGTTTGATAAGGCTGCCCATGGTAGGCTACTGTACAAAATACAGAGGCATGGAATTGAGGGCAATTTAGCAGTTTGGATCAGAAATTGGCTAGCTGATAGAAGACAGAGGGTGGTGGTTGATGCGAAATGTTCATCCTGAAGTTCAGTACTGCAAGGATCTGTTTTGGGTCCATTGTTGTTTGTCATTTTTATAAATGACCTGGATGAGGGTGTAGAAGGATGGATTAGTAAATTTGGGGATGACACTAAGGTTGGTACTGTACTTTGCTGATAGTGCCAAAGGATATTGTAGGTTATAGAGGGACATAGATAAGCTGCAGAGCTGGGCTGAGAGGTAGCAAATGGAGTGCGAAGTGATTCACTTTGGGAGGAGTAACAGGAATGCAGAGCACTGGGCGAATGGTAAGATTCTTGGTAGTGTAGATGAGCAGAGAGATCTCGGTGTCCAGAACATAGATCCCTGAAAGTTGCCATTCCGGGTAATAGGGCTGTTAAGAAGGCCTCTGGTGTGTTAGGTTTTACTAGTAGAAGGATCGAGTTTCAGAACCATGAGATCATGCTGCAGCTGTACAAAACTCTGGTGCGGCCGCACTTGGAGTATTGTGTTCAGTATTGGTCACCACATTATAGGTAGGATATGGATGCTTTGGAAAGGGTTCAGAGGAGGCATACTCGGATGTTGCCTGGTATGGAGGGAAGGTCTTACGAGGTAAGGTTGAGGGACTTGAGGCTGTCTTTGTTAGAGAGAAGGTTGAGAGGTGACTTAATTGAGACATAAAAGATAATCAGAGGGTTAGATTGGGTGGAAATGGGAGCCTTTTCCGAGGATGATGATGGCTAGCACGAGGGGGCATAGTTTCAAATTGAGGGGTGATAGATATAGGACAGATGGTCAGAGATAGGTTCTTTACTCAGAGAGTAGTAGGGGCATGGAACACACTGCCTGCAACAGTTGTAGACTCACCAACTTTATGGACATTTAAATGGACATTGGATAGGCAGATGAACGAGAATGGAATAGTATAGGTTAGATGGGCTTCAGATTGGTTTCACAGGGCTGCGCAACATTGAGGGCTGAAGGGCTGTATTGCGCTGTAATGTTCTATGTTCTGTGTACATGCACAAAAAAAATTTCATTTATAAAATGCAAAACATTCTTGTCATTTTACTAATCAAATTATGACCATGTGAATTTGTTTTGAGACAACCAGCCAAATTCTTTATTAAAATTGTGGAGGAACACATTCAGAATTTATATGTTGATAATTGCTGTTTAATTTCAAGTTGGAAGTATAGAGTCACATATCTATTTTACGTTCTCGTTTTTCAAATTTATTTTATCATCAAAACAGCAATTTCCCACAGATTTTTATTACCATCTTTATTATTTTATTTACCAATTACAATATAGTTTGAACGATATGCTTGCTGAGATAAAACCATTTACGAGTGAAATTTAATGAGTATTTAAAACATCGAAGGCCAATTGATTTGAGCAGATAAGGCTTATTTTTTAGAGCTGGACTCTAAGATACAGTTTGTTTTGACAAAATTCATAAGGTAGAAAAGGAAGAAAGGTTATTTCAGGATAGATATGTACTGGTTAATGTAGTATAATGCTCTTTAACTGTAAATAGCTTTTTCTGCTTAGGTACCATTACTATTTCTTTCAAAGCTTCTTTTGGTTCCCTGCAGCTCAAAATCCTATTGCCTACCTGTTCCCTGGAGCTCATGTTCCATCTTGGAGAATAGTTCACCACCTCTCTGTTCTGTGCCTACTTTTTCCAAATGCCTTATTCAAATCCAATCTGTGTGACACCCATTCTAATCACGAAGATCATTTTCACCAAGATTTTAAAAGGCAACCTCTGTAACAGTGACAGAATAACAATCACCCTCCTTGTCATTGCTTCTTCTCACACTGATATTCCCCTGAACCAAATTCATCCTTTAGTACAGAATTGGTTTCCATGTAAATCTGATGATACCCTACTCTCTTTTTCGACATTTTCCTAAACTTCAAAACTTCCATTTATTTTTAAAGTCATGCAATTTTCTTCATGGAGTCCAGCTTTGGAGCAGAAGTAAATCAACTGAACTGAAGAATCAGGGAACAACTGCAATATTCTGGATGCAGAACTATTAAATTATTATTCAAAAGTATACAGGTGACAGGTAGAACCTGACTCAAGAATTTTACACAACGTCAGAACAGAAGAATGCTCCAGAAATCATTCCAGCAGGGCTTGATAAAGGTTACAAATGAGCAAGCACTTCATTGTTTCCACATATATAGCAATCATAAATGACAGATTGCAGCTTTTTAGGGAACTTCAACACTCAATTACAATTGGAAATGCAGTAGGCGATTGAAAGTGCACTGATGTCAGTTAATCATTTTAAAGAACTGACTTGGCTATGTATCATTAATATTCATTCATCCAATTGCTCTATCCACAGGCAGGTCCTTAGACCGTCAGCTGATGTGTCATGTTGAGCCTGTTTTTTCAGGAGTTGGTTCCTATTGCCATCCACTCTTCAGTCCAAGGTGAGGAGCTAGTCATACCAAGTCAGCTGGAACAGGAGTCAACCTTACATTGTTTGCTTTATGCTGAATTGCAAGCTCAGCATCCAGTCAATTGAGCTAACCCACTTCATAATTTATATGCCTTCATCCTAAATCTTGGTCTACCTTGCACAAGACACAAATCAGTAGTGAGACAGAATAGTGAGTTTTGAGAAGATTTGTAGCTCAGGTTGAGGTTTTGGATGTAGGTTTGCTTGCTGAACTGAAAGGTTCATTTACAGACATTTTGTTACCTTAACATCTTCAGTGGACCTCATGTAAAGCAATGCTGAAAATTCCTGCTTTCTGTTTATGCGTTTGGGTTTCTTTGGGTTGGTGATGTCATTTCCCGTGGTGATGTTATTTTCTGTGGTGAATTTATTTCCTGTTCCTTTTCTCAGGGGGTGGTAGATGGGGTCTAACTCGATGTCTAACAGAATACTCCTCATTTGTCTGGATGGTGCAGCTTCTATAGTATTCAAGAAACTTGACACCATCCTGGTCAAGGCAGCCTGATTGATTGGTACTCTATCCACCACCTTCAATATTTGGAGGTGCCTGTGTTGGACTGGGGTGTACAAGGTTAAAAATCACACAACACCAGGTTATAGTCCAAAACGTTTATTTGGAAGCACTAGCTTTCGGAGCACTGCTCCTTCATCAGGTGGTTGTGGAGTATAAGATCATATGACACAGAATTTATAACAAAACTTTACAGTGTGATGCAACTGAAATGATATATTTTTTAAAAAACCTGGATTGTTTGTTAAGTCTCATCTTTTAGAATGGCCATGTTGGTTTCAGTTCTTTCATATGTAAATCCCAGAACCTTTTTTAAAGTTACATTCTCAAGTGTATTTTAACAATAGGTGCCATGACATCTCAGATAATGCACCTTCAACATTTATGTTCTTCACCATCAGCACATACTAGCAGCAATGTGTACTATTTAAAAGGTGCACTGCAGTAACGCATGAAGACAAATCTAACAGTATCTTACAAAGCCACAGCTTCTATCATCTAGAAGGACAAGGGCAGTAGATGCATGAAAACATCATGACTTACAAGATCCCCTTCAATTACACTCCATCCTGTCGGGATACCACCTCCATTAGACCAGCAGCCAACCCATATCTTGGGATGGGCCGCACCAATGCAAGCAAAATGCTGAGAAGCTACGAAAATCACAATTAATGGGCCTTCAATTATTTAATTGATTGATCACCTCCATTTCGGCATGGGACTGGGGCAGACAAGCTACATCAACTCCCACCACTAAGAAATGTCCCTAACTTTGAGACTGAACTGGGGAGCTATCCCATCATGGATTCCTACATTTTATTCTCAGCAACTTCCTGCTACATGTTCCATAGGTAAGTTGAATTTTAACCAATCTCCAAATTGTACTCTTGCACACTCTCAGGTTTTCATCAAATTGGCTATCAACCTGTGTGTACTTCCTAGATGACCACAGCAGGCACCTTATGTTGTATGCCACCTCTATTAGGATGCAATACTGGGTAAGACTTGTTTGAGATGGTTCATTGTCACCAATCCTCTTTTGTCTTTGCTTTGTTTTGAGTCGATCTAGTGATTAGTGATAGAGCATACATTGAATAATACCTACAAAAGTTATTATACATTGTGAAAAATAGGGCACATCCTATTAAAAGTTTGGTCTTGTACTCATCAGGACAATTCTCAAGAATACCAGTGTAAAGGGAATACATTTGTACTGCACGAGAGTGCTAAGTTGTTGAGAGTGTGTTGCTGGAAAAGCACAGCAGGTCAGGCAGCATCCGAGGAGCAGGAAAATTGGCATTTTGGGCCGGAGCCCTTCTTCAGGAATAAGGCTGGGAGTCTTGGGGGTGGAGAGATAAATGGGAGGGCTGGGCTGGAAGGTTGGAACTGGGATAAGGTGGGGTGGGGGGAGGGGGGAGGTGAAATGAGGAAACTGGTGAAATCCACATAGATTCTAATGCTGTTTTACCAATACCTTCTACTGGTAAATTGGGTTGCAGGATTCTATCACAGAGTTAGAAAGCAAGAAGTTTAGAGGGATTTACGTTAAGACCAAATCCATATGAATAGAGTAAATGAGCTAGAGAATAATGCAATTCTCTGCCTTATCGAGAATCACACATTAGAGATAGAAAAAGCAGTCCGTTGAAAATGCAAACAGATTTGCAAAACACCAGGTCAAAAAAACCTGAAACAAACAAGAACAGAAAGTGTTGGAAAACTCGGCAGGTCTGACAACATCTGTGGAGGGAAAAAACACTAAGTTAATGTTTTGAGTCCAATAACCCTTCGTCAGAACTGAAAGCAGCTAGGAAATGGTGGTATTTATGCTGATGATGGGAAGTGGTGAGTGGGAAGGAGATGGATAGAGAGGTATGGTGCCCAGAAAAAGAGAAAAATAAATGGAAACAGACAAGAGGATTATTAAAGAAGAGAAGCCAAATAGGTGATAATAAGAACTGTAAGTAGTTGAAAATGCACTGGCTGTGCTGAAAAAGGGTTACACCTGTAACGTTGATTTCTCCATCTCCTGATGCTGCCTGGCTGTGCTGAGATTAACCCATACAGAACAGGACCTCGGTGTGTGGAGGTGGGTAACAACCATGGAAGAAGGTGCTCATGCTCTGAAATTGTTAAACTCAATATTGAGTCATGAAAATATGTGAGGTGTATAGGCACTCGATGAGGTTTGTTTCCTTAGCTTGCATTGAGCTTTGCTGCAGCACTGCAGCAGGAATGAGACAGAAGAATACAGAAGAACTTCAGACAGAAATACTGAAAAAGGGGTTGCAAGACTCAAAACATTAACTCTGTTTTCTCTCCACAAATGCTGCCAGACCTGCTGAGTTTCTCCAGCAATTTCTGTTTTTGTTTGTTTCAGACGTCCAGCATCTGCAGTTCTCTGTTATACTGTATACTGGATAGATTGGGGTTATTTTGTTGGAGCTGTGGAGACTGAGGGAGGGACCTAATTGAGGTGCATAAAATTATGAGGGGCATAGATCGGGCAAACAGGTAAAAACATTTCCCCTTGTTGGAGGGAGCAATGACCAGGGGACATAGATTTAAGGTAAGGAGCAAAAGGTTTGGAGGGATATGAGGAATTTTTGTTTCACCCAGTGGATGGTGGGAATGTGGAATGGACTGCCTGTAAGGTTGATAGAGACAGAAACACTCATGAGATTTTAAGAAGCATTTAGATGTATGTTTGCAATGCCAAGGCATCCAAGGCCATGGGCAAGTGCTGGAAAAATGGGATTAGAATAGTAAGTGGTTGTTTTTGACTGGTGCAGATTCAATAGGCCAAAGGACCTTTCAATGTGGTGTAGACCTCTAAGACTCGAAGTAAATTGGCAGAAAGTTTAACAAGGTGACATATCAATTATATAATAGATGAGGAGCAAAATAAATAATCCAATGGACAAAAAGGGTGGAGAAGATGTTGAACCCTAGAGATACATAAAGAAATAAAAAAACTGATATTTAAATGGGGAAGCAGAGAATAACTAGAATTAACAATCATCAATAAAACTTTTAAGAATACACAAAGCTTTGTGAGCAGATAAAAAGTGAAGTTAGATGTTTCAAAGCAGAATAAGTGAAAGACTAGCAGATGAACATGAAAGACAGTTGAATGAGCTTATAAAAACAAATAAAAAGTAAATAAATACACAAAGTATTCAAAGATAAATGGAGGAATCTGGTTGTGAAAGATGGCGGAGATATAAAATGAGCAGAACTTGAAGTGGTTCCAAAAAACAAAATACCTCAAAAAGGAGCAGCGTGTTACAGCAAAATATTTTTCCTATCCTCCATCTTGGATTACCCAGACCTTAGAGTGCAGATTCATACCTCCTTGAAATTGCAGTCACAGGTAGATAGAATAGTGAAGAAGGCGTTTTGAATGCTTTCCTTTATTGATCTAAAAGAGACCTAAGGAGAACTTTTTCACACAGAGGGTGGTACGTGTCTGGAATGAGCTGTCAGAGGAAGTGGTGGAGGCTAGTACAATTGCAACATTTAAAAGACATCTGGGTGCATATATGAATACAAAGAGTTTGGAGGGATATGGGCCAGGTACTGGCAAGTGGGACTAGATTGGTTTGGGATATCTGGTTGGCATGGATGAGTTGGACTGAAGGGTCTGTTTCCATGCTGTACATCTATATGACTCTATGACCCTATGTTTAAGGCCACAAGCCCTTACGGACTCTTGGCTTTTCTTGCTCCAGTGAGATATTGTTTCTCTTCAACTTGAAGTTGCTTAATTCAAATTATTTATTGATATTTTAATTAAATTTTGACTGCTTTACTGAAATTGTTAAATTCAAACTATTAGCAAAAAAATGGAATTAACAAGATTACTTTGCATTCATCAATCCCATCTCCCTCTTGTGCCTAGTATATGGGAGCCATTTACTTTATATTGTTACTACTCATTCCCAATCCCTTTGTTCATTACCTTATATTTGTCTAAAGATAAAAAAGATTAAAGACCTATGCATGGATTATCTTTTAAACAAACTAATTTTCAAGGGTAGCTTTAATTTGTTTTCATACTTATTAAGCAATTTTTCTCCTGAACGTCTCCCCATTGAACAAAATGATAATATTCAATAAACAGACATCTTTTCTACTGCCAACCTAAGAAATTTACATTCCATCAGTACCAAACATTGCTCAAACAGCCAAATCACCCCTCCCTTTTAAATGTAACTGGGAATAAACATGATAGATTGAAATGTTCATATTTATTAATCTTGTTTCAGTATTAATCACAACCCTCCTATACTTACAAACTGAGCCTTATTCCTAACTTTTGAAACGTGTGGTGCTGGAAAAGCACAGCCAGTCAGGCAGCATCCGAGGAGCAGGAGACTCAATGTTTTGAGAATGAGCTCTTCATTAGGAATGAGCTCACGCTGAAATGTTGACTCTCCTGCTCCTCAGATGCTGCCTGACTGGCTGTGCTTTTCCAGCACCAGTTTTTGACTCTGATCTCCAGCATCTGCAGTCTTCACTTTCTCCTTACTACTAACTGCCCATTTCAAATAATTTGAATTTATGCAATTTGAAATAAAGTAATCTGTTATTTGTAGCTTGATTATATATCTCCTATATTAGGTGTTCAAGTTATTACCTTCTTCTCCTTTCAGCTTCACTAATTTTACTTGGACTCACCACAATGATGGTTAATTATTCCTCTCTATCTCCTTGTGCCAGTCAACCATTCTTCTTTAAATAGTACTGCATTGAACTCATTCACCACGGCATCTTTCCATCTAATCTTAGGTCTTCCTTTTCTCTTTCTTTGTAACCATCCTATCTCTATTACCCATCTCTCCACATTTCCTCCTTCTTCACAAAGCATGACCATACCTTCTCAATCTTTCATCAGCTTTTTTTGATGCTCCCATAATCTTCTCAGTGCTGATCATTGATTTTATCCTTTCTCTTTCCGACACACATCCATCTCAGCACCTGCACCTCATTTGTACCCAGTCATCAGGCCTCTCTTCTGGATGTTGCCAAGTTTGCTGCATTATCAAACAATACTATTCTAACAAATTTCTTGTAAGTTTTTAAATTTTGGTGGTACAGTTCATGTAATTACATTATAGATCAATAATGTTTTGAGATTTTCTTTGCTCAAGCATTTTACAAGTTAAAATGTAATTAGAAATGATCCAATGTAAATTTTTTTTAATCACAGTTGTGTATCACTACTACTTCTTATCTCTTGTAATCTCTACTCTAGAAATGACAGCTAACATTTCAGTCAATATATTTCTGTCATATAGAGTTGCCTCTCTAAATTTCAGCATCTTATTTACCTCCTCTCTAGTTTTGAAAATCCCCTAAATATTGTAACAGACTCAACCATGTTATAATTGTCTTTATTTTCCTGTATTTCACTTTTGCTTAGCATCCTCGGATTTTACAAGCTCAGTGTTATTTTTGAGAAATATTCCTGGATCAAAGGTTTTCAAAAGAAGAATACATTGCTTTTGTTAATATGCTACATATTTACCACATTAAGTGGGGGTCGGTTAGTTCAGTTTATAGTATGCTATAGAATGATGCTAACAGCACAAACTCATTCCCTATAATGGCTGTCGTAGATCATGGAGTCCTGCCTTCTCACCCATGTTTGTTGTTTGGAATCCCTCAAGCTGTATATAACCAGTTGTCTCTTTCTGATGAAGAAAGATGCCGTTGGTTCTTTCTGAACCATGGCTAATTACTTCACCTTTCCAAAAATAAACCACACAAACGTTGATATATACCTTAATTCCATAATATTACAAGAATCTCACTTTGCAAAAGTTGTTCACATCAGACATAATAATTGCTGTGTACAACAGAATCCATAGTGTGTATGATGAAACTTCCTTTAGTCAAAAAGTAACTACTGTTTTCATGGCCCCAGGAAACACTGAAAATTGAAAGCAAATGGCACTTGCAACTGTACTCAAGGCATAGTGTTACCCTGGCATGGGTAGCAATATAAAACACTCAAACTTCATGCCCATATGTTATGACATTATCAGAACTTGATAAATGAGACAGAGCCTTGAAAACACTCCAAGGCATTATTGATTTTTATATAATATCAACCATATCAACTGCCAATTACCACTTGATAAATTTGTAGCGATTATATTACTATATATCCACCACTACCAGAATGTAATAAAACCACGTCACAAAATTTACAGTGTGTATTACAAAAACTGTGGAAGCAATTTCAAGGCTGTGAATGTACTTCAGACTCCGGATGACAGCTCGAAACTAGATTAGTGAAGTTGCTGGTCTTCTGGATGTCATCTGGACACTGAGATTACAATACTGCTTTGTAGTCACTCCCTGGAATACAACATTTCTCAGTAATACTGTTATGCATATATATGCCTTTTTTATTAGTATACATTCGTTCATCTATGCTCTGCCAGAGAATGGGTGCTTGGGTTATTGTCCATTGAACCTTCATCCTCATTCATTTCCTTGGCAGGTTTTGGCAGTGCTGGTTTGATATTGCTTTCTACTCTCAAGAGCAGGAGAAGGAGACAGGTTCCATGTCTGTCTCAGCCAGAGTGGGAATCAAATGTGCAATGTTGTGGTTAACCTGAACCACACACAACGATCTAACCAAAGGCAGAATCTAGTGACGATCCCAAGAGCAAACAAGCGAGGGACTTAACTGTTTGGGAGGTGAAGTGTCTGCTTCCTGACAACAGGATGAAAATTGGGAAGTAGCCAGCAGTAAGCTGGATGGTGAGTCCTAATGGCAAACAGTGGGGACTTATTTTAATGTATTAGTATGCCATGCATATTCATTAATGCAAATGATCATCAAATTAAATTGACCCTTTGAACCAGCACTGACAAAATCTGCCAAGGAAATGACTAAGGAAATGTATACCAATAAAAAACAGCCATATATATCACAACAGTATTACTGAGAAAATGTTGTATTCCTGGGAGTGACTACAAAGCAGTATTGTAATCTCAGTGTCCAGATGACATCCTGAAGACCAGCAACTTCACTAATCTGAAGAAAATTATCTCAGAGTATTATCTTGATCAGGTGGACCAATGGGCCAAGGAGTGGTAGATGGAGTTTAATTTCAATGTTAGGAGGATGTTAGGAGATTACAGGGTGACCAGGACAGGTTAGGTGAGTGGTCAGATGCATGGCAGATACAATTTAATGTGGATAAATGTATGGTTATCCACTTTGGTGGCAAGAACAGGAAGGCAGATTACTACCTAAATGGAGTCAAGTTAGGTAAAGGGGCAGTACAAAGAGATCTGGGTGTTCTTGTATACCAGTCAATGAAGGCAAGCATGCAGGTACAGCAGGTAGTGAAGAAAGGTAATAGCATGCTGGCCTTCATAACAAGAGGGATTGAGTATAGAAGCAAAAAGGTTCTTATGCAGCTGTACAGGGCCCCGGTGAGACCACACCTGGAGTACCTTGTGCAGTTCTGGTCTCCAAATTTGAGGAAAGACATTCTGGCTATTGAGGGAGTGCAGCGTAGGTTCACGAGGTCAATTCCTGGAATGGCAGGACTATCTTATGTTGAAAGATTGGAGCGACTGGGCTTGTATATCCTTGAGTTTAGAAGACTGAGAGGGGATCTGATTGAGACGTATAAGATTATTAAAGGATTGGACACTCTGGAGGCAGGAAACATGTTTCCACTGATGGGTGAGTCCCGAACCAAAGGACACAGCTTAAAAATAAGGAGTAGGCCATTTAGGACAGAGATGAAGAGAAACGTCTTCACCCAGAGAGTGATGGGTGTGTGGAATGCTCAACCCCAGAAGGCAGTGGAGGCCCAGTCTCTGGATTCGTTTAAGAAAGAGTTGGATAGAGCTCTCAAGGATAGTGGAATCAAGGGTTATGGAGATAAGGCAGGAACAGGATACTGATTGAGGATGATCAGCCATGATCATGATGAATGGTGGTGCAGGCTCAAAGGGCAGAATGGCCTACTCCTGCACCTATTGTCTATTGTCAATAAATGTGAGGTGTTGCATTTTGGTAAGACAAACCAGGACACAACCTATATAGTTAATGGATGGGACCTGGAGACTGTTGCTGAACACAGAGACCTAGGGGTGCAGGTGCATAGTTCCTTGAAGGTAGAGTCACAGGTAGTGAAGAAGGCGTTTGGCACACTTGTCTTCATTGGTCAGAACATTGAGAATAGGAGTTGAGATGTCATGTTGCGGCTATACAGGACATTGGTGAGGCCACTTTTAGAATATTGCATTCAATTCTGTTCTCCCTGCTATGGGAAAGATATTGTGAAACATGAAATGGTTCAGAAAAGATTTACAAGAATGTTGCAGGATTGGGGGATTTCAGCTATGTGGAGAGACTGAATGTTCAGGGGCCTTTTTTCCTGGTGCATGAGGGTTGAGGGGTGACCTTATAGAGGTTTATAACACCATGACAGGTATGGATAGGGTCTTCATCCCAGAGTAGGGGAGTCCAAAGCTAGAGGACGTAGGTTTAAGGTGGAAGGGGAAATATTTAAAAGAGATCTAAGCGGCAGAGGACGTGTGTTATGGAAAGAGTTGACAGAGGAAGTGGTGGAGGCTGGTACAATTATAACAGTTAAAGGGCATCTGAATGGGTACTGTATAGAAATAAGAAGGGTTTAGAGGGATTTAGGCCAAATGCTGGCAAATGGGACTTGATCAGTTACGATATCTAGTTGGTACTGAAGAGTTGGTCAGAAGGGTCTGTTTCCCTGCTGTATAATTGTATGTGTTCCCAACTATTTAGAAGTAGACTGCAGCAGGTGAAGTAGTCTTCCTGCTGGATTTGGAATGAGTAGCAACTGCTTTTCTTAGACATGATTTGATTCAATTTGATTTATTGTAGTCACATGTAGTACCTAGGTACAGTGACAAGCTTTGTTTTGCAAGCAGTACAGGCAGATCATAGCAAACAGGATGTACAAGTCATGCTTAGACAGAGCAAGGCATACAAGGCTGCACTGGAGGTGCACAAAGCAAGATCAACGTTAATTGAAATTAGAGAAGTCCATTCAGCAGTCTAATAACAGCAGGGAAGAAGCTAGTCTTGAACCTGTTAGTGTGTGTGTTCAAGCCTCTTATCTTCTGTCTGATGGAAGAGGTTGGAAGAGAGTATTACTGGATGGGAAGTGTCCTTGATGATGTTGGAAGCCTTTCTAAGGCAACAAGAAGTGTAATTGGAATCTATGGATGGGATGTTGGCTTCATGATGGTCTGGGCTGTGCGCACAACATTTTGTAGTTTCCTATGGTCCTGGGCAGAGTAATTGCTGTACCAGGCCATGATGCATCCAGATAGAATGCTTTCTATGCATCTGTAAAAGTTGATGAGGGTCCTTTTGGACATGCCAAATTTCCTAAATGGCCTGAGGAAGAAGAGGTGTTCTTGTGCCTTCTTTCCGTAGCATCTACCTGGGCGGTCCAGGTCAAATTGCCTGTTATCATCACTCCTAGGAACTTGACACTCTTGACCATCTCACCTCAGCTTTGTTGATGTAGATGGGGGTGTGTCCACCTCCTTTCTTCCTGAAGTCAACAGTCAATTCTTTTGTTTTGCCAACATTAAGAGAGAGAGATTGGTATCATTGCACCATGACACCAAGGACTCTATTTCCTTCCTGTATTCTAACTCATCGTTGTTTGATATCTGTCCTACCACAGTGGTGTCATCAGCAAACTTGAAGATGTTGTTCATTCATAATTTAGCTACACAGCCATGGGTGTAGAGAGAGTACAATTGGGGGCTGAGAACGCATCCTTACGGGACACCAGTGTTGAGGATTATTGTGGAGGAGATGTTGTCGTCTGTCTTTACTGATTGTGGTGTGTGGTTCAGGAAGTTGAGGATCCAGTTGCAGAGTAAGGATACGATACTCAGGTTGGAGTTGGCTTACAGTTAATTATAGATCATTGTGAGTGGCTTAAGGGTCTCAGAAGGTGGAAGTAAGGGATAGAACGAGGATCGAGGGTGTTGTTACGTCAAAGGTGACTGAGGGTGATGACATGTAACTCCAAGGATCCATATGGTGTTTGGAGAGGAATTGGCAAAAGATTAAAATCTTCTGTTCAGACAGGCAAATTGAAAACACTTGCAGGGACTAGTGACTTTCTAAGTGTCATTTAAATATAGTGCTCACACCTTTGTTCGCCATGAAATAACAACAGGATCATTGTCTTCATGTTCACTCTAAGCTGGACAATTGCTCAGGTTGTTAAACTCTTTTGGGCATGGCAGCCATCTCACCTCAGAGTAGAAATCTTCCATGGCTTCCTTCCACCAAGGGCGCTTACCATTACAGCAACATTCTGCCGAAAGTTACTAATGTTTATCAGACAGATGTTGCATTTTTAGTCCAATAAACAAGTGTCACCTTGAACATGAAACATAGGGCTGAATTTTACTCGAAATAGCCTAAGCGTCAATCTTGGCGAGTTTCATGGATGGTTTTTCTCCACAATGTTGGGCAGGTATTCTCATTCTATCTTCCCCAACTAGCTTCATTAACTATGCACCATATTCCTATGATGCCCCTCTCATTGTATTCTCATATTGCAATTACTCACCAGTGCCAGAAATCTTGGTATTTCTGGCGCTAGCACCATATTTATCAGGCTAAGCCAAGCACTGTCTTCCACGGTTCATATCATTTGTCCAAGCCGCATCAGAGAAAGGAAATCTAGTAGCTTGCATTTTGGACAAGGGTAGAGACCCTGGCAGACTGATAGTAAAGAGGAGGTCCATCCTCCTTCCCCAGAAGATAGCACAACACTCAACCTTGTCCTTCTGATCTAGATATTTTCTCAGCAACCTGTTCAAAGATGTTTTACACACCTTTGGAACAGGTGGGAGATGAACTGCACCACAAGACTTCCTTATAGTCTGATCCAAGGTTGCCTTACATAACAGTGCAGTATCAACATTCCCCTTCTTGTAGCCCTTCATGTCAACCCCATTGGCTCTGAATATCCCACATTCCCAGTCAACTTGTCTATCTAACTGTTCATCTCCCCACTTTAGCCCTTGGGCCCGGGCAATTCAAGGCAACATGCCAGATGCAGCCATGCATTGTTTCCTGAATGAAGTCAGGGTGGTGCTGACTGTCAAAGCCCTGCCTTTCTGACTTACTCATTTTTCTTCCACGCTGTATCTACTCCCTCTCTTAAATGTTGAGTTGCCTCACTTCACCATCACTATCCACACTGCATCTCAGTTTCTGATTCTAATCTCTAGATTTGAGTTCTGAGATTTGCTCCCAGAATAGTGACTCTCGATAATGGTGGCCCTCTTTTCTTTTAGAGGATGGACCCCCAGGACTGATTGTGGCCCACAGCCTTGACCACGATGGACGGACAACCCTGGTTGTTGAGTGAAAACTCCAGACTGATACGAACTGCTTCTAGTCTGCAGCTCCCCAGACTCTCAGAGCTGACCTGGCCCACTCTTTCAATGATAGAGGTACTACCTCTAATGGCTGACTAACCATGCCCAAGCCCCTGGACTAGCATCAGAGACTGTCCTTGACTTACTCCAATAAACAAGTGTCACCTTGAACATGAAACCGTGGAAGACAGTGCTTGGCCTAGCCTGATAAATATGGTGCTAGCGCCAAAAATACCAAGATTTCTGGCACTGGTGAGTAATTGCAATATGAGAATACAATGAGAGGGGCATCATAGGAATATGGTGCATAGTTAATGAAGCTAGTTGGGGAAGATAGAATGAGAATACCTGCCCAACATTGTGGAGAAAAACCATCCATGAAACTCGCCAAGATTGACGCTTAGGCTATTTCGAGTAAAATTCAGCCCTATGTTTCATGTTCAAGGTGACACTTGTTTATTGGAGTAAGTCAAGGACAGTCTCTGATGCTAGTCCAGGGGCTTGGGCGGCACGGTGGCACAGTGGTTAGCACTGCTGCCTCACAGCACCAGAGACCCGGGATTTTCACATTACATATCAATTAACAAACAACCACATGAATGTGAAATATTGTGTGTAATTGCAATATGAGAATACAATGAGAGGGGCATCATAGGAATATGGTGCATAGTTAATGAAGCTAGTTGGGGAAGATATTCTGATTCTAATCTCTAGATTTGAGTTCTGAGATTTGCTCCCAGAATAGTGACTCTCGATAATGGTGGCCCTCTTTTCTTTTAGAGGATGGACCCCCAGGACTGATTGTGGCCCACAGCCTTGACCACGATGGACGGACAACCCTGGTTGTTGAGTGAAAACTCCAGACTGATACGAACTGCTTCTAGTCTGCAGCTCCCCAGACTCTCAGAGCTGACCTGGCCCACTCTTTCAATGATAGAGGTACTACCTCTAATGGCTGACTAACCATGCCCAAGCCCCTGGACTAGCATCAGAGACTGTCCTTGACTTACTGTCCTGGGATCCCTCACTGAAAGCTGTCTCCCTTGACTTGACTGAGGACCACTCCCCTTAGATTTAGAAATATGGCCACCTGGTTGAAGCACATGCAGTGTGTTTGCCACATAGGCTGCTGGCACATTGTAGGTGTGAGATTGACATTATGTGGTGCCATACAGCAACATGTCCACCCATTTGACTGATCACTACCATGTCAAACTCTCAGCTTTGTGTCTGCTGTAAGTAGCAAGGCAAGATAAGTGTTATCAGCCTTTAAACTCTGACTGAGGAGGTTAAGACGCAGAAAGGGAAGGCAAGGTAAGGCAGCGATACTGTGAACATCCAAATGGGTACAAAACAGTGAGTGCTAAGAGAGTCAACGTAGATTGCTGAGATACAACCTGGTCTAATCCACGAGATGGATGCCCATTCCCGGACACGAAGTGGCCTGGCAGAAGTATTACAATGAAAGTTGCAGGTGCAGTCCAAACTGCAGCATTGAAATATAAAACTGTCTGCCAAATGGATCAGAAATGTGTCATGATGATGTGGTGGGGTTGGTGTGTGGCAATGCCAATGCCTATTCAAAGGGATTGCCTATGGAGTGTGGCCCAAGATGCTGATTACTGGTATGCAAGATAGAGGTGTGGAGGAGCATGTGACAAGCCTGATCACCAGGTTACCATTCCAACTTTCACATTAGGAATTGGCACTGTCTACTCAGTGACTCAGAGCATGAGAGATGGTATTAGTGCCTGGGATCGACTAATACTGAAATGTTAATAAATGTGAATTGGCCTCTCACTGCTCACTAGCGAGCATCTCACCTCACCATTCAACACTTGGGAAAATAAGACTTTTGCTTTAACATTAAAAAGCTCTTCACTACCTAATTCACATGATTTTTCCAGCTTTCTCACCAATGCCATATCATTGGGACAGAATGATGCTGCCAGAGCTGCTGAGTTTCTCCAGTACATTCTGGTGTTATTTCAGATCTCCAGCATCTACAATATTTCACATTCATGTGGTTGTTTGTTAATTGATATGTAATGTGAAAATCCCAGGCACTGAAGCAAAAAGAGAAGTCTACTTTATGTTGTTGAGCAAACCAGTTGACAGACTAGGGAAAGCTCAGCTCCAGAACAAAAGTAGCAAGAGTCTTCCCCCCAAAGATGTGGATTTTACAACACAAACATCTAAAAATGTACGGTCGGAAAAGACTAATTGGCCCATTAAGACAGTCCCATAAATATGCAATTAACAACATGGTGCATTTCTCAGAGTCCTTGATATGACAGAAAATGTATTAATCTTTGATGAGCAAACAAGGATCCTCCTGTAAGTCATTGTGAAGATATTGTCCCAGGACTCAATACCTCTTTTTGAGGCTCCACAGTTGTCCATGTCACTGATAATGGTAAAATAATTCACAGTACCTGCCAGAACTCAGTTTGGTCCATTGCTTGTTCTGCAAATAATAGTGACCCTCAAGGTGGTTGATACATTTGATACATAATCCTAAGATAGTTTCATCCAACTGGCCAAAACAGCCTTTCCTGATGAAATGGCCAGAAAGTGCAGTCAAAAGTGCACAGTTCATATAACTATCCCTGAACTTGGGATTAAGTTACTGGATCAACATCAGGCAGTCTTCTGACTGGGCTTAATGAACACCAAGACTGAATATACAATATCGAAGAAGCTTATCCCATAATTATTATGTTCTCAGTTCAGCCTCTGCTCAATTGATTGCACTGTAAAAGAGGTACAAAATGTTCTGTGATACCAACTAAGTCACTGAGGTGACTGACAGGAATACAAACACTGCTCAAAAGCTGACTTGTGCAGGTTTTGGAATTAGTAACATTATGATTTGAGCACAACAGCCAACCAAATGTGTATGCCTTAATGAAAAAGCAAGTGTGCGAAAGTACTATCACAAAGACATATGTTATCTAGAGAAGAGTTTGTAAACTGTGAATTAATGTGTGCATAAGCTGTGAAAAATCCATTGGAGCAAAGAGGCGTGGGCACCATGTCTACATTAACACAGAATTTGTGATAATGAAGCTATTGTTGGTTAGGTTCACTGATCCCACATTCCAGCAAAGAGGAATACTTTAAGTGACATTAGCCAGTAAAACAAATATAACTGCCATATCAATTTCATGACCTGTACTGTCTTTGAATTTGATCTCCTAACTGAATATGTGGGAGTGATGAAACTACTCCTGTTTGAGAAGGGACAGGATATTTCTATTAGACACTGAAATGTCTCCAAAAATATGCAAAGTATTACTTTGTGCCATAAAATACTTTACGTTGATATCACTGCAATTCTGCTCAACCGAACTCAAGACAGAGATCGTGAATCATTCTGGCACAAAGAACTGGTTCAATGGAAAGGGCAGACAGTGGAATTAAATTGTGGATTAGTGGTGGCCAATGCATTTGATCGCTCCCAATAACAATCAAAATAATTGCTGGTAACCTTAGGCCAGGCAGGATCAACTCTGATTGGTTAGGGCGTAGCCATGGGAAATACCATAAATATTGGCAGTCTCCATAACATGTTCTCAATGAAAAGGATGCAATGTATGCAAAAGTCCCTTTGCCTATACAGAACAGGTTAATCTGAAGTAGGCTGGGTCCCTTTCAGGGTCAAACATGCTAGCCAGAGGTCATTTCATGAGTTTCTGTAATACAGTGAATGATTATTTTATAAAATAGTCATTATGTAGGATAATTTTGATCCACCTTATCATGGCAGCAACCTTATATAGTGAGTACATCATTAAGGCCCAAACACAAGAATGCCAATAATGCTGATTTTGTAGTATGTGGAACTGTAGGATCACTAATGTATATATTGACCAGTGAACTTAGGCTTATGATAGATAATAGTTGAGAACCCACTAGCAGATTTCTCAACTAACACTTTGAGGAAAGGGGGCTAATTTGATGTTGCTCCATTTCAATAGTAAATTGAGCATAGGATGGATTTTATTAAAGTGTGTGAGGAATATTTTTGATGCAGCTGCAGATTTAAAAACATAAAAGTGACATCCAAATATTGGAGGTATGCAGAGGTAATGGATTAGTGATCATTCCAGCAAATACATGCTTTTCATGGGAATGTGTTAGTAAGAATGTATGTTGCTCTTTTTATTTGAGAAAGGATTACAGAGACCACAAATCTTTACTTCAATCTCCTAGCAATGCCTTGACTAGTCAGTCTACCTGCTGGCCTGAGGTTAATCAGATAATTAAGGCTGACAATGACCCAGCTCCATCCCCATTCCAGCCATGGACAAAACAATCAACATCCTCCTCCTGCTGTATAAACTGGTATTTATTTTTAAAGGTTATTTCTTGCATCCCATTTCTGTACAAAATGAAAAGCTTTGACATCATGTCTCTTTGTAGCAATGTATACTAATCAAAATCAGATATATGTGGATTGCCAGCTTGGTGTCGGACAAGGCAATAAATGATCTCTCAGTTTCAAGTTGCTCCTCCTGTTTATTTTCAATGAGATCTTCATAATGCTTGTTAGTGTTTGTGGGAATGAGGTGGAAAGAGTTTGAAACTGTCTTTATGGACTCTTAAATCTAATCTTTGTTGGTGTGAGTCACTCCTCTTGTCAGCTTTTAGGGCTCATTACTATATACACAGACAGATGTCTTCTGAGTAAATAAACAGCTGGAAGCAATGTAGGGAAGTATGTGCAACTATATCCGCCTAAGAATAAAAATCAAGACAGGTGGAAAACACGCTGAAGGTTCACTATTATGTACTTTACACAGAACACACAAAGTCAAAACTTAGCCTTGTTTGGAAAATTTCCAATCACTGGTGGAGTTGGGAATGTAAGTGGTTGGACCTAACTTTTCCCAACATCAATTAAAGGTCACAGATGCTCCTTCCTCCTGGTCAATTTCGAACATGCTGGATCAAGTGTGAAACATCTGCAAATGGCAAGTATTCAGTTAACCTTAATAAAATCCCTTTTTCCACCTCTATCTAGAATTTTCCTGTCCAGATATGGACCACTTGCGTTGGTTGGAATATGGCTAATGAAAGAAGGCAGCTTCCAGGGTGAAAGATGTTGTAGAGGTAGGTGAAAGGGGGAGCCAATGCTGCACGTGGCATGTAAAGCGCCATTCTCCCCCCACCCCTGTCTTGCAGATTGCATGGCCACAGCTGTGACCAGAATTTGCCTGATAAAAAATGACCGCATCTAAAATAGTGCATTTACAGATATGAACTTCCTACTGCATAAATTTTATAAATTTTGAGGGGATGCCCCCTTTCTCTCTCTCTTTGACTTCTATTGGTAGCGCCCATCTCTGCAACTCTCTCAGAGTTGACGAGCCACCTATTGGCCTTTCAGCCTCAGCGCTCAACTTCTGTCATTAAATCGAATAATAAGCACATTTCCTGGCCACTTATTTGCCATTTCTTCAAAGATCTAACCAATCATATCATGCTGTTGCTGTTCAGATTTGGATCCAGAAACAGGTCTGACATCAGGGTCCCAACCCTAGAATAAAAAGCCATCCCCATTCGTCCAGTTATTGCAGTCGTGGACATTTTTCAACACTTTGTCTTCAGAGTGGCAGTTTCTGCAAGAAAAGTATGTTTGTTGTGAAGTGAAACTATTATCATATACCTCACTGTAATGAGTTAACATGATCTATCTAACAAATTGTTCACATGAATCATTTTCACAATGTCTCCCATTAATTTGAATCATAAAAATATCACAATGTGGGATTATTTTATATAAGCTAGTCACTGCGTCGTTCAGTCTTACAATTTAAGCTATATGTCAGACAGCACAATCAGTAATTTTCAGAGCATACAGTTTGGATTGCCTGGCTTAGATGAGTTTACCCCTTGACAAACTCTTCATATGCATGTAATAATGCTCACCATAAACAAAGTCGTCATAATGAATCAATCCAAATCTTGACTGTTCGGCCTCAACAGAAGTATTGTATCAATTCTGAACACTCCACTTTCAGAATAATATGATGATGGAAAAGCTTTACAAGAGTTATCAGAATGGTTCGGGGTGAAGGACTTTAGTTAATGGAGCACCTGGCGCCATTCCGTTTGGAAGAGAGAAGCTGAGAGGAGATTTGATAGAGGTGTTCAAAATCATGAGTGGTCTGCAAAGAGAGAGATTGGGATGAACTGCCCCTATTGGCAGAAACATCAAGAACAAAGGGACAGCAGTTATGTTGATTATCAAAAGAACTAACAGCAACATGAGGAAAATTGTTTCAACATTGCAAAAGCCTAGAATTGGAGCTGCCTTAACTGACAGTGTGTGTGAAGCAGATTCTGAAGAGGAACGATTTGCAGAGTCAAAATGTAAAGGCAGGGCAATGGCACTTGGTGATTTACTCTTGCAGGTCCAGTATAGACATAATGGGCTGAATGACCTCCCATTGTGCTGCAGCCCATGATTCTAAAATGTTTTATAATTCAACAATGCCCTCCTTACCATGCTCATTCCAGCCTTTGATAAACAGAGTAATGCATGGAATATCAATTCCAGGGTCTCTCTGCAAAATGTTCACTGGGTTGATTTATAGAACAATTTTAAGCATTCTCGAAGTGCATTCCTCTGCAATGGCAGCATGTTCATTTAACTACTCCTCACTACAGATAACACATTATAACTCCCAGACTGTGAAGAAATCTCACAAAAGCACTCTGCATGCTGATGTAAGTACCTTCAATTACTGTCATGAAATGATATCATTGAATAGACAATTCTAGCATCATATGGATCAACATTACTTCAAGTATTTAATGGGTTTATGAAAATAACTCTCTTCATTCTGCATTATTATCCCATCACATGTTTTGTGGCTGCAATGATTGGCAAACTTGCAATGAAATATACTAATCCAGAACAAGAATTCAGAACATCAATCATTTATGATCGATAAACCCATTTATTATGGTAAACAAACAGTTTGCAAACATGTTAAAATCCATTTTTATAACACTTCTCCACTTTCTGGTCTAGACACATCCTTTGTTTGTTGAACAACAGGCTGTGACCAGCCTTTTCCAACAGCTGTGTATTCATATTAAATATTAATCAGGAAGCCTGCTGTAAAATAGCTCATGGACTGACCTTCAGTATAAGGTCACCATCTGCTCAAATGTCCAAGGCTTAATAAGGACAATTCTGTACATTTTCCAAATGACAAATCTGAGATAGACACAGCAAAAAAAAAGAACAAAATAAACAATTTCACATGGAACTCGTAATTTTATACTACTGCTTAAAGAGACAGAATCAATTTTGAAAATATAATAGACTGGTTTATATTGCAGCATTTTACAAACATCTTTCTCAAACAATGGAGATCATTATAAAGTATGCATTATTCAAACTCTAATCACATTTTGTTTTTAAAACAAAATGACTCTGCATTTCAGGTTACGATATGTTCACTGCAATTATAGAAGTTCTAGATAATTAAACTTCTTTGCTCATATTTTAAAATCTTAATCAACCACTTGTACCAATTTATAACATGCTCAAGGGATGAAAATCACTGAATTGAAGAAGTCTGAATGTCAGAAATTTGAAGTGGTGAATATTCCTTTAGTGGGGCACTGATACGAAAAGTCAAACTAAAGGTTAATACATTGAAGATTGGATATCTGAAGGCTGTAGAGTCCAAAATTAGAATCACTTATTAATACCCTATTAGCATGATAAGCAAGTGGTGTATTTACATTTGTATGGTCAGCTCACAATAGTTTCTTGCTTCAATGTTTCACCATGGGCTTTTGCATCAATTTCTTTTATAAGTAAAATCCTGTGACCACAGTAACCGTTGTGCTTTTTGTGATCTTTGTTGCTGCCATCTGCTCCACAAAGGTTCATCACACCTATAGTATCTATGTGTGACCCTTGTTTGTACAATACGATAACACTCAGAATGTCCAGCATCTTAATTCCTGTGGTAACATTTCCTCATCAACCACAAGAACTAAAGATGAGACATGTGATAGATTGGCTCCTTTTACATCATTTTACAATGATCTCATTGCTTACACTGGGTATAGATGTACTCAATAAGAGTACAATTTCAAAAAGAGAATGATTAATTTCTGTTACCAACATAAATTGAACACTAGCCTTACTGAGAGAATGCTAAATTATCCCGTCAGATTATGCTGCTTCATTCACTCAAAGAAATATAGTACCACAATCCAGGAAGCCTTTCAAGCTTGAATTGAAGATTGATGTTCCCAAGCCTTTCACAGAAGACACAAGACAATTTACTGAAGGGAAGAGTCGGTGATAGGAGCTGGGCAAGAAAAAAAGGCTGTTTTCAGTACTGATATATTTTTCAGTCCTTACTTTGGTAGCTCTTACTGCTTATGTGGCATATGTCCTTGAGAAGGGTGATCATGTGATCAATCTAATAGTAGTTCAAGTGCATGCAATAATAATTTCAGTAGTCTATGACAGATTGGATGAATCCCATAAAATATGTAAGAAGTAGTGCATTTGAAACCCCAACATGTAATTGACAGAGTATCAAATGACTCTTTAAACCCCCCACCCATTTCCTGATGCAAAATAATTCATTCACATAATTTAGAATGGCTGCTTTTTCAACAGTTGCACATCATGGCTATTTGCAGAGCAATCTCTTTAACAAAATTAATGAATTTCAAAATATGCTGTTTGCATTTGTTTCAAGCAATTGGTCTATTTATTGCAAATGTCAATTTTCCTGAGTTGAGGGATGACACAAATATGACAACACTAGAGAAATATTGGTTTTTGCTTTTTCATCAACTAAAGGACGTAAAGGAAAATCATTCATAGGAGCTGATGTTCTATAGCTCAGGATGAACAATAAGCATCCATATTTTTCAGTAAATCGCTGATAGTACATGTTATGACAATGGTAAAAACGGGTTGTTGATATTCTGCTTGTATCGCCAAATGTAATATCTGAAATCTTCAACTGCAATGCAGAATCACACAAATTCCCAAAAATAATTAAAGTATGTTTTTTAAAAAGACAAATAATGACTAAAATGGCCGCTGTGATCATCTAACCATGGATTGAGAGTAGCTTTAAGAAACAAGTGTGAGATGTACAAAACCCATTTACACTAAAATTACCATGTCATCCAAAGACTAGTGAAACCGCACAATTAAACGAATGTCAAGAAATTTGTATCCTGTTTAATTTAATATATTGGGAAATGGAAGGTTCATCTGCCAGTCAGCCACCTTCAAAAAACAATGGGACGAGTCTCCAAAATACATACTGATTTTTATTTCAATAGTCATTTTTAAGCAGCAGAGCATAGATAAGGAAGAATCAACTTGTAAGCAAAAACTGGAAAACTCTCCCTCTGTCCATGGTTCTCTTAATCTCAAAGTCAGTGCCCATTGGAAAAGCAACTTGGGACAACATCCAATCACTGAGAACTCAAGATCTACAGACTTCACCATTGCTGCAGAATATAAGACAATAATTAATCTTGAAATTCAAAGCTAACGTTTAATCTGACATGTTTGCTGAAAAAGGCTTGATATGTTTTCCTATGATCAATGCTACAGTAAAGTAGCTATAGTCCAAAAGGATCTTAGGGCTGCTTTCTCAGAAAGAGAGAGAGAGATATGTGTGGCAGTTAGGGTCATCCTGGGCAAGGTTGAGAAGGCCGGACCTTCGAAGTAACCTTAGCCAGTGTGGAACTGAACCCACATTATTGCATCACTCTGCATCACAAACTGACCATTCAGCCAACCCTTAGCGCCACAGCGCTGAATATGCCAATAATGTATTTCAACTCTAGGTTTAATCATTTAAAACTGAAAATAAGCCCTTAAGAAGCTGGCACATGAAAAATAACACTTGCAAGAGGCTACATACATACCAATAATCAGACACATATATTAAAAGAACTGGATGGGAATCATAGGAGATGAAAACTTGTTATTGTTTGTTAATCCAATAATGGCATCTATGTGCCTGGTACAGTCATATGGAAAAGATTGGATTCAACCTGCAGTGATTGGAATGAGGTCAGCTATGTGGACCCCATAGAATACAAGTTCCCTGATTGTGACTGTTAACCTTGTCAATCAGGAACCCTAGCTGACAGCTATAAACAGGAGTGTCAGCCCAATGGTACGTAGGGGCAGACCGAGAGCCAGAAGGCGGGTAGCCGTCCTCAGCTCTGTCACCCCGGGCAGGTACCGGGGCAGGCTGCCCCAGAGGTGGTCGGAAGGTGCTAATCAGGAACCCTAGCTGACAGCTATAAACATTAGTGTCAGAGGTTCTGTTCATGCTGAGAACTGGCTCTGAGCTCACAGGGTCAGTGTCCTCAATTACGCACAGGTAAATAAACCCATTTTCATATTAGTATTTTCCAGCTTTGGCCAATAATTTGAATTCAAACTTTGTCAATACTAATACATTCTCAAGGATTCCCCATCTTTAAACTTCACAAAAAAAAGTACTACATCGAAAGGAAAATGGAGTAACCATTAAAAAATATTTAATAACAGAAATTTCACACAAGTCAGAAAATACATAAATCTATGACTATCAAGACATGCAGCCTTCCATCATAGACCTCAAGAATACAGGGCTATGTTACCATAAAAATAATGAAATTTACTTGTCTATTTTATTTAAGCAGCTGCATGCAGGAATGATAAACAAGTTTACTGCCACTCAAAATAAATTAAACAGTAAAGAATATGAAATTGAAGAGCTTGCAATTTCGGACAGGTATATCACTTTTAACTGTTTACTAAGCTGACAACTTCATACCTATGTGAGATAGATCAGAAAATCTGGACTGAAACGTGTGTGTTTTTGGCCGTGTGAGTTATATGATGTTTTTGAGGGTTTCTTGCATGGAACGCAGTGAAATTTCTTACCAAACGCCTCTCATTAATTAGGTAAAAACAAGGACTGCAGATGCTGGAAACCAGAGTCCAGATTAGAGTGGTGCTGAAAAAGCACAGCAGGTCAGGCAGCATCCGAGGAGCAGGAAAATCGACGTTTCAGGCAAAAACCCTTCATCAGGAATAGAGGCAGGGTGTCTGAAGAGTGGAGAGATAAATAAATGAAAGGGGGGTGGGGATGGGGAGCCTCTCATTAATTACCTATTCCATTCCTATGGCATGCCTCAAATTTAACCACACAGTATTCCTGGAACAACTTGCCACTCACTTGATATCTCCAAAAACCAGCATTTCTTGCACTGCACCACCTTTAAAAGGCTATTGTGAAGGGCTTATGCCCGAAATGTCGATTCTCCTGTTCCTTGAATGCTGCCTGACCTGCTGCGCTTTTCCAGCAACACATTTTCAGCTATTGTGAACACAGACAAGCATTGGCAAACTGGCATTACTCTTCACAGGCAACAACATGGCACAGCAGCAGCATGGCTGACACTCCCTCACACATAGAACATAGAACAGTACAGCACAGCACAGGCCAGGCCCTTTGAGCATTTATCTTAAGCTAAGATCAACTTAACCCGATACACCCCTCAATTTATTGCCATCCATGTGCTTGTCCAGCGGTCGTTTAAATGTCCCTAATGTCTCTGACTCTACTACCACTGCTGGCAGTGCATTCCTTGCACCCGTCATTCTCTGTGTAAAGAACCTACCTCTGACAACTCCCCTATACCTTCCTCCAATCACCTTAAAATTATGACTCCTCATGACAGCCATTTCTATCCTGGGGAAACGTCTCTGGCTATCTACTCTATCTATAGCTCTCATGACCCTGTACACTTCTATCAAGTCACCTCTCCTCCTTCGTCTCTCCAGTGTGAAAAGCCCAAGCTCACTCAACCTCTCTTCATAAGACAAGCCCTCCAATCCAGGCAGCATCCGAGTAAATCTTCTCTGCACCCTCTCTGAAGCATCTACACTCTTCCAATAATGAGGCAACGAAAACAGGACACAATATTCCAAGTGTGGTCTAACTAGGTTTATAGAGCTGCAGCAAAACCTCAGGCTCCTAAACTCAATCTGCCTGTTAATGAAAGCCAAAATACCATACACCTTATTAACAACCCTATCAACTTGGGTAGCAACTTTGAGGGATCTATGTACATGGACCCAAAATTCTACTGTTCCTCCACACTGCCAAGAATCCTGTATTTAAGCCTGTATTCAGCATTCAAATTTGATATTCCAAAATGAATCAATTTGCATTTATCCATCTGCCACTTCTCAGCCCAGCTCTTCAGCCTATCAATGTCTTGTTGTAGCCTGCAACAGCCCTCGACGTTATTTACAACACCAGCAATATTTGTGTCATTGGCAAAATTACTAACCCACCCTCCCACTTCTTCATCCAAGTCATTTATAAAAACTATAAAGAGCAGAGGCCAAGAACAGATCCCTGCTGGACACCGTTGGTCACTGACCTCCAGTTAGAATACTTTCCATCCACCACCACTCACTGTCTTCTTTCGACCAGTCAATTCTGTATCCAGCCAGCCAAATCTCCCTGTATCCCATACCTCCTAATTTTCTGAATGAGCCTACCATGGGGAACCTTATCAAATGCCTTATTGGAATCCATATACACCACATCCACAGCTTGACCTTCACCAATTTGTCTCGTCACATCCTCAAAGAACTCAATTAGGCTTGTGAAGCATAACTTGCTCCTCATAAAGCCATACTGACTACCTTTAATCAAACTATGTTTTTCCAAATAGTCATAAATCCTATCTCTCTGAATCCTTTCCAGTACCTTGCTTACCACAGACGCAAGACTGACTGGTCTGTAATTCCCAGGGAATTCCTTATTCCCTTTCTTGAACAGAAGAACAACACTCGCCCCCCTCCAATCAGCCTGTACTAGTCCCACGGAGAGTATGGATGCAAAGATCATCGCCAGAGGTAAAGCGATCTCAATCCTTGCTTCCTGTAATAACCTAGTATATATCTGATCTTTCCCTGGGGACTTATCTATCTTGATGCTTCCCAGAATTTCCAGCACATCTATTTCCTTAAAATTAATCTATTCAAGCCTATTAACTTGGTCCATGGTGTTCTCACTATCAACAAGGTCCCTCTCTCTAATGAATACTGAAGCAAAAATCTCATTTAGGGCCTCCCCTACCTCTTCAGACTCCAGGCACAAGTTCCTTCCACTACCCCAGATCGGCCCTACTCTCTCTCTGATCATTCTTTTATTCCTCATATACATGTAGAACGCCTTTGGGTTTTCCCTAATCCTTTCCCCCAAGGCTTTTTCGTGCCCCCTCCTAACTCTCCTCAGTCCATTTTTGAGTTCTTTCCTAGCTACCCTGTAATTCTCTAAAGCTGTGCTAGATCCTGGCTTCCTCAACCTTAAGTAAGCTTCCTTCTTCCTTTTGACAAGAGGCTCATCTGCTCTTGACATCCAAGGCTCCTTCACTTTACCATTCCTTGCCTGACTGAGTGGGACAAAGTTATCTAACACTCGCAACAAGTGCTCCATAAACAGCCTCCACATTTCTGTTGTGCCTTTCCTGTAGAACATTTTTCCCAATTTATATTCCTCAGTTCCTGTCTAATAGCCAGTATAAGTTCCCCTCCCCCAATTAAATACCTTCCATACTGTCTGCTCCTATCCCTCTCCATGGCTTTGGTAAAGGTAAGGCAATTATGGTCACTGTCACTGAAATGCTCTCCCACCAAGAGATTTGGCACCTGGCCTGGCTCATTGCCTAGCACCAAATCCAATATGGCCTCCCCTCTAGTTGCCCTATCTACATATTGAGTCAGGAATCCCTCCTGGACACACCTCACAAAATCGGCTCCATCCAGACCATCTGCACTAAGGAGGTTCCAATCAATATTGGGGAAGTTGAAATCACACGTAACAACAACACTTTTAATCTGCACCTTTCCAAGATCTGCTTTCCAAACTGTTCTTCTGTCGCTCTGCTGCTTTTTGGTGGTCTATGGAAAGCACCTAATAAAGTGACTGCTCCTTTCCTGTTACTGACTTCCACCCATGCTGAATCAGTAGACAAACCGTCCTCGACAGCCTTCTTTTCTGCAGCTGTGAAGCACTCTCTAAATAACAATGTTACTCCCCCTCCTCTTTTACCCCCTCCCAGTTCCTTTTAAAAGATCTAAACTCTGGAACATTTAGCAACTATTCCTGCCACTGTGAAATCCATGTCTCCAATATGGCCACATCATAGTTCCAAGTACTGATCCATACTCTAAGTTCATCACTCCTATTCCTGACGCTCCTTGCATTGAAACAGACATACTTTAATCCATCCTTTTTTTCTAATTCTCAGTACTTTTAATCACAAGGCCTCAAGTTTACCTCTCCTTAGCTATACGTAATTGAAAACTCTTTTTAAGATACTGCTATTCTGTCCCCAGTGCCCACAGGAGATCCATATTTTGACATTGCCCAATAGGGAAATATCATGCAGCAACTGGGGAGGCAATGGTCTATTGGCATTATCGCTAGGCTATTAACCCAGAAATTTAGTTAATGTTCTGGGGATCCAAGTTCAAGTTCTGCCATGGCAGATGATGGAATTTGAAATCAATAAGTAATCTGGAATTAAGGTGACCATGAAGCCATTGCTAATTTTTGGGGAAAAAGCATCCTAATGACTCACTAATGCCCTTTAGGGAAGAAAATCTGTCATCCTTATCATGTCTGGCCTACATGTGACTCCAGACCCACAGCAATGTGGTTGATTCTTAATTCCCCTCCAGACAATTAGGGATGGCCATTAAGTGCTGGCCTAGCCAGAGATGCCCACATCTTGTGAGTGTATTTTTAAAACATTGGGCAATTTCAAACATGATCTTATATTGACTGACACCAAAATTGAGCACAAACAAAATGAATAGAGGTTACAGTTCACTCCCACAGTGCAACCAAATGCTGGCATCCTGGCCAATTACTATTTGACAGTCCAAGGTGGTCTTCAGTAGCCAGTTCACATTTACTGAAACTGGCCATCAATAAAATCTCTGTCTTCTACAAGGAGAAGTTTCTCCAGCTCAATATCATCATCCTTCTGCTTGGAAAACTGTTCCCATTTCCCCAGATCCTCAGCATCAATCACATCATTACAATTACAGCTTCAATTAGGCCGAGCACAGTGCAAGAGAGTGATATTGAATAATCTAGCCAATACTAGAGGGTCCTCTGCAGACTGCTCAAGCTCCAGGGCAGTGGAAACACGTGCACCAATTTGGTGACAGTGGCCACCCTGGCTGAGTGAGCAACAAATTACATCAAAAAGTACTTCAACTCCTTCCCATCGCAGAACTCATCAACCACTCAAACTATCATTGCTGAATGAGAATGAACTGTATTGAAGCCAATGTTCCCCTTGTCCCACAGCACCCTCGAAAGTTGCACGAGTGATGGGTGCCTTTGTCCAGAACTATACTCTTTTTAAGTCATTGCCATTTCAGTAATACAAAAAATAATAACAATGATTTGCAATCACCAATGGCACCCACTCATCACACCTACTGGAGACCCACTACATTAAATTTCCCCTCCAAATCTCCTCCCTTCTCCTGAATCACATTACAACTTAATTTTGCCCACTCTACACCATCCCTCACTGCCAATAACCCCACTACCATGCCTACCATGCCCTCTGATGCTGATCTGCATACCTGGCATATGCATTAATTTCCCTTGTCACCAACTTTGTAACTCTACCAAAATGCCTCTTTTCATTCCACCAACCAAGCCTTGATATCATTATCCTTTTTGCTAGTGATACCCCACTTCTCCTACAGGTTCTCTTGCACCCTCCTTAACAATCAACAGGAGACCCCAGGGCGGTATCTGCCAGAGATCTCTGAGCAACTTCAACAAGCAGAGACTAGATACATCAGCATTGATGGGGGAGTATAAATTAAATTATGTATCCTACCCCTCCCCACACACCCATGGCACCTCCTCATTCAATTACAGAAGATGTAAAACCTACTTTCTCCCTCCTCTCTTTCCAAGATTCCAAACAATTCTTTCTTTCAGGTGAAACCTGTACTTCATTCAATCTACCTGTACTTCATTCAATCTAGTCTACTGTATTCGCTGTTCATCATGTGGCTTTTTCTACACTGGGGAGATGGAGCACAGACTGGTGACTGCTTTGTAGAACATCTATGTTCTGCTCACAAAAATGACCCTGAGTTTCTTTTTGCCTGCCACTTCAACACCCCACATCCCTGTCTTGGGCTTACTGAATGGTCCAGAGAATCTCAGCGTAAGCTGGAAGAACAGCACTACATTTTCTGCTTGGGAACCCTGCAGCTGCCAGGCCTCAATATCAAGTTCAATAATTTTAGGGCTTCAGCATCCTCCCTCATGTCCTGCCCCAAACCACACATAGCAGACCTTGTCATTGCAGGGTGCTAACACACACAACCCATTGTCAGAGCTACTAATGGTTCCCATTAAAAGTTATTGACTCTCCTCAGCTGACCTTTACCCATTCCTTTATTAGATTAGATTAGATTAGATTAGATTAGATTACTTACAGTGTGGAAACAGGCCCTTCGCATTGTCAGAGCTACTAATGGTTCCCATTAAAAGTTATTGACTCTCCTCAGCTGACCTTTACCCATTCCTTTATCTGCCCAACCTATCATTTACTCCTCCCCATGCCATCTTTAGCATATACACTAATCTTTTCCTCACTACAAACAGTTGTGAAGAAGGGGCACTGGATCCAAAATGTCAACTCTGCTTTCTCTCCACAGATGCAAGACCTACTGAGTTTTGCAATTTCTGTTTTTGTTTCAGATTTCCAACATCTGCAGTTCTTTATGGTTTTGTTCCCAGTCTCTGACATGCTCTTGCTGCCTCATCAGTTATGTGACCAGTCCAGTTCAGTTTCTGGTCAATGGAAACACCCATGATGTTGATAATGAAGGATTCTTTAATGGTGATGTCATTGGGTGTCAAAGGTTAGAATCTCTCTTGTTGGAAATGGTCATTATTTAACAATTACATGGCATGAATTTTACTGTGCTAATTCAGAATACAGTTTCAGGTAATGCTCTATCTATAGAAAAAACACAGAAGCAACTAATACTTTACTGACAAACACTAATACCTTTCTCTTCTTTTTTAATAGATAGAAGCAAGAACGTTGAATTCCAAATGATGTTAATCAGCAATGGGAACAGTTTTGATTGCTGGCCAATGACAAAGTCTTTTTTCAATATTATACAACCAAAATGCTAAAGCATTATTGTGTTCTAAAATAATACAAATTTTGAACAATCAGTTAGAAATTTTGGAAAATAACCAAGTTTCTACTAACATGAATAAAACATTGATCATTGTGTCTTGGAACAAGATTTATCAACAGCTCTTTCTTCTTTTGGCAAGTGTATGTAATGCAAACAGGCCTCAATATTTCAATTCTATTCAGTTTCTGGAAATTATATTCAAAGGATTGCTTTCTGATTAACTATCTTACACTTTTGCACATTATTTTAAAGGCTGGTATTATCCCATTAGCAGAGCCACCAAGACCACCATCTGAAATATAATGAAGCATATACTATTGCCCAATCCCTAATTCCAACTCACCTCAGACAACATGTTGTCCATTTATCTTTCCAGGACTTTTCAGGCCTTACAGCCAATGCAGGATCCATCACAACAGATGTAGTCTTGCTAGCTACACAGACTGCGTCAGAGGCAACCTTTGCAGAAGCCAAACTTTCTTTAACAGCAATGGCTGTGACATCCCAGTAATTAAGCGTTTAAATGCTCAGTTGGTGTGTGAGGTGGAATGCCAGATGGATGAGAGGGTTGGCTGGCAAGTGGTTGTGGGGATAGAGTGGGAAGTGGGTAATGGATTAGAATGCGAGGTGGAACGTTTGGAGGTCAGTGTAAGTGACTGGGGTTAGTTTTATTGTTAAATCAGGAGTTAGAGCAAGTTTTAATTCATCTACCTTTTTCTGCTAATTACTGAGATAATACCCTAAAGCCTGTGAATCAGAGTTTGGGACTTTCTCACAGGGTTTCAGGCACAGGGTAACTACCCATTGGGAGATTAAAGCCGTCGGGCAATTGCCGCATGATCAGGACATCAGGGAATTCAAGAGCTCTTGACACAAAATTTTCTAGGAATGTCAAGGCTCTAGCTGTCTGAAAACTGGAAGATCTAAATTATACCAGTGAAAGTTTATGTCAGTTACTTCATAATGTGAACCATTTAATTGACACATGATGGAAAATTAGATTTTGACCACTTAACTCTTGGTGGACTCATTCTCCCAATTATTTTTAAACATTTGTCCCATTAATAATTTTCTAGGATTTTTAAATTCTTTGTCCAGTTTCAGTTCCTAAATGTATTGGTGAAAAGCTTTAATTGTGCTGTCCCTTCTGTCCACTCTCATACCACCAAATGATCCAAAATCCTTGAAGGTACAATGTGCTCTGCATTTCCTCAACTGATACCAATCTTTTGTTGTGTTTCTAAATTAATCAACAGAATCAAGATACAAAGCTTAATTATTATGGAGTTGATTTACTGTCCTACTTTGTTTGATCTGAGTAATTTCAATGAACTTTGCCAAGATGGTTTCCTTTAGCGCTGGCACGTTGTGTGCATTACCTAACCTCCGTAGCTTTAACTGCCATGTTAAGTGGCTGGAAGCAATGTTTTATCAGAAACGGGTGCATGGCCCTGCACGTATTTGTGTTTGTTGATGAAATCGTTCTGAAAAAGACTGCTTGGACTGATTTATTCTAACTGCTATCAAACACATTTACCGGTCCTGACTTTATAATCTTCTCCCCTATACTTGAAGCAGCAATCTTTTTGAGGAAGTACTGGACAATCCTCCATTCTCATGTCTAATGCATGAACACCATTAATGGTTGATCTTGTAGTTCTTGGTCAGGTGTCTCTATTGATCCAGAATATTTTAGCACAAATCCCTGGCTTAGCCTTCCCCAAGTCTTCTAAATCCATTTATTTGCTGCTGGTATATATAGATTCTGATTCGCCATCGACCAGCTTTCTGTGTGAATAGGTTATTGTGTGATTTACACTTTATGCTGAAGCCAATCACAGGAGAAAAAAATTCTTTCAAAAATGCAATATCTCAATAAATACTTCTGAATAAATGCCCTACAGCATTTTCTAGGCCATTTCAAATTTTTCTTAGACAACATCTGATCTCCATCCCGGTTTGTTGCCAGGGAGTAGTGTCCCGGAAGATCCATATCCATTTAATAAAAGATATTCCATTTGAGAGGGGCTATTTTCAGAAATGGGCACTTGCAGCTGGGAACATCCCCCACCATGAGATATTATCTGAGAGGTGCGGACGTGCACCAACAATTTTCCAGTCATTAGATTTGATTGATTGTAAATTATAGTCAGTTCAGCAACTCAGCTGGGCAGGGTTCTCCAATGAAACAATCATTTTGTAATATTAACATTTGTTTCTCAAAAATTAAACATTGTTCAGAAGCACCCAATTTTCTTGAATACATTTAATTTAGAGTTTAGAGCACTATAGAAACACTTTCTTAATAAGTTGCTTCAAAAGGAAAAGATTTTGAGAAGTTCTTGCAGCAACCAGGAAGAACATCAGAGAAAATTTAGCAGTGCCCACTATAATTATTGTATTAATTCTGATTAAAAGGTTATTCAAAGTTATTCAATATTTTGCCAAAATGTTATTAATATTGAGTTTGCATTGCCGCAGATATAATAAATAACGCAATTATTGGATCAGTGTCTGCATCATTTCACAATTTCTCCAGATGTAGAGTGGAAAAGCACAGCCAGTCAGGCAGCATCCAGGGAGCAGGAGAGTTGACGTTTCATACATAAGCTCTTCATCAGGAAGCTTATGCTCAAAACATCAACTCTCCTGCTCCTCAGAACCTGCCTAACTGGCTGTGCTTTTCCAGCACCACAATCTTTGACTCTGATCTCCAGTATAATAAATTCAAAGAATGGAAAAAATAGTCAAACCCAGAAGCTTTCTTAATTTACAATGCTTGATGTTTAATATGAATATTCAAATAGGTAATAAAAACATAAAATGCTGGGGAAACTCAGCAGGACAGACACATCTGTAGAGAGATTCAGCATTAATATTTCAGATTGATGACCTTTCATCAGAACTATTTGTTCTGGTAGCATTTTGATGGAAGATAGTCTACCTGAAATTTTGGTCATGGAGTTATCATTATAGAGCTGAAGTATAAACGCAAGCATCTGAGAAAGCTCATTTCCACCATAGCCTGTAGCATGTTTTCTCTAGTGGTCAACTGCGTTTCCACTTATTTCACTTACCAGCAAATTTTCACACAGGTTAAACAGAAAAGCAAATGCAACTAATGGGGTGGAGGTTCTCATACCACCCCCTGTTGACCCCCCCAGCACCTTCCAGGGTTGAACGTCCCAGTAAAATATTTAAGAGCCGCTGGGACATCCTTTCAATTGTTGCAACCCAAGATTAACTGAACCGCCTGCATTTATGACCCTCACCTCCTCCCTGGAGTTGACCCCAATACAGCAAAAGATGCCTCCACACTATGATGCCTCCGAGAAGCTCTGCTCCAGGCCACATGGGCTAGAAAGAAAGTCTTCCTCACAAGTGATAGACAACTGGAATTCACCTTGCAGAGCTTGCAGCCTGGAACAAGATGGTATGAGAGGACGGCGCCAGAAGGAGATACCAAAGAATTTGAACTCTCTGCAAGAAATGGATGAGTGATATTCTACAGTCCACAAAGTGACCACTCTATCTTTTCATTGCAACTTATAGGGCTATCTCACTCTGCCAATCGGCCAGCCTCAGATGCATGATATGCATTGAGGACTCACACCCAATGTATATTGCCAAGGTTGGAATAGATCCTGAGCATCATGCTTCCTACTCACTTACCAGGGAAGACTCACCACCTGACAGGACTTTGTGAGCTGTTAAGTACTATTGCACACATTCACTGATGAAGTTCAGCTATTTTAACAGTACAGTGGCAGATCTCAACATTATTCATAACCAGAGGGAGACAGAGGACAGACTGCAACAAATGACATCAGGTGAGATGTCAAGGAACTGGGAACTTTCTCCAGGGTGAGTTCTCTGTTCTCAGCCTTCGCTTTGATGGAGGGTTTGCTCAGAGTATCAGAGCCCTCCACAAGTTCCTGTTCACTATATGCAACAGCCAGAAATTGGATGCAGTTACCACAGAGACTAAAAGTCTCTCAGCTGGTCTTCCTGCCTCAGAAAGTCATCACATTGCAAATAGATACAAGAAGATAGTTTCTATTGGAAACTGTTGTTTATCATGAAAATCACTTCTTGGTCAACATGGAATGTTGAACACAGGACACAGCAGCCTCCAAATCAGCTCATTCATAATGGACAGAACATCAAAAGAAACAGGGCAGCATAGTGGCTCCATGGATTGGCCATGCTAAATTGCCCCATAGTATCCAGAATATTGTAGATTAGGTGGATTAGCCATGGGAAATGCAAGGTTACAGAGATAGGGGAGGAGTTTGGATCTGGGTGGGATGCTCTTCAGAGGATCACTATGGACTTGATGGGCCAAATGGCCTGCCTCCACACTGTCAGAATTCTTTGATTCTCTGTCAATGTAGCTTAATCACCTTGGGACTGGGTAGTTATGAGGTTTCTCTGGCTCATCAGGGCATAGTCTTATCAGCTTGATCTGTGAGATCCCTCCAGTGCCTCATCAGTTTGCTTCCCAAGGGACACTTCCTGATATTGCTCAAAGATCTGTATTTGCTGACTGGTATGGTCACAGATGATCTGCAGATTCATGGAGTGGAAGCCTTGTCTGATCATGAAGACTGCTGGTTTCTCACAGAGTACTCAAATGGTACATGATGCAATCAGTTGCAACCTGCAACAACAATGAAACCACTGTCCTGGGCAGCCTGGCTCTCAGCATCCAAGGTAAAATTAATAAGGAGCTGAACCTTAACTAATCAGAGCATCAGTGACCTCCCGGATACTTTTATGAGTAATGTTATAACCAAGTGAGGAGGGATGGATGGTAATCCCTCTTTTCAACCTCCCTATTCACAACAACAAAGATTTATATTCTTTTTGGGTTATACTTAACTCTAGTGAAAACGTAGCTCATTAATTTCTATGATATCAGAAAGGAGCCAAATATTATATTCCCTTGAATGAAAGAAAAGCAACTGTACCTTCAGCTATCCCTGAGAAAAAACTAATTAAGTAATGAAGTTAAGCATGCACATACATTACTACAAAGTTATAAAGGGATTGTGTCCAGTACAAAAGGAAGATGAAGGTAATATACAATTTAAAGTCCTTAGAGTGTCCATGATGCATAACGTTTTAGCCTGAGACCAGAGTTGTCTTGAATTACCAGTAGTAGCAAATATTTCTGTTACCCTTCGAGTTCTAAGTGTTTTTTTTAAATTAATTTAAGACATAGGAGCAGAAATTAGGCCATTCAGCCCATTGAGTCTGCTCTACCATTCAATCATAGCTGATAAGTTTCTCAATGCCCATTCTCCCGCTTTCTTCCCATAACCCTTGATCACCTTGATATTTAAAAATCTATCTATCTCACTCTTAAATATACTCAGTGATCTCCATAGCCTTCTGTGGCAATGAATTCCTTAGATTCACCACTCTCTGGCTAAAGAAGTTTCTCCTTATCTCCATTCTAAAGAATCTTCCCTTTACTCTAAGGCTGTGCCCTCGGGTCCTAGTCTCTCCTACCAATGGAAACATCTTCCCAAAATTTACACTGTCCAGACCATTCAGTATTCTGTATGTTTCAATTAGATCCTCCCTCATCCTTCTAAACTTCATTGAATATAAATCCAGAGTCCTCAAACGCTCCTCATATGTTATGCTTTTCATTGCTGGGAAAATTTTGTGAACCTTCTCTGAACACACTCCAGGGCCAGTACATCCTTCCTGAGATATGGGGCCCAAAGCTGAGCATGATATTCCAAATGTGGTCTGACCAGAGCTTTAGAGAGCCTCAGACGTACATCCCTGCTTTTATATTCAAGTTCTCCCAAAATAATGCCCATGTTGTATTTGCCTTCCTAATTATTGAGTCAAACTGCAAGTTTACCTCAAGAAACTTGTGGATTAGAACTCCCAAGTCTCTTTGCACAGGTTTTGAATTTTCTCCCCATTTAGAAAATACAGAGGAACCTCGATAATGTGGCATTTGATTATCTGAATTTCGGATTATCCGGCCAAGATCGCAAAATCCCGATGCTTGGCTAAACTATATTATTTGGCGTTCAATTATCTGAACAAAATAATCCCCCCCCACCGTGTTGTTCAGATAATTGAGGTTCCTCTTTAGTCCATGCCTCTAATCTTCCTACCAAAGTGCATGACCTCACACTTTCCCACGTTGTACTCCAACTGCCACTTCTTTGCCCACTCTTCTAACCTGTCCAAATCCTTCTGCAGCCTCCCCGTCTCCTCAATGCTACATGTCCCTCTACAGATCTTTGTGTAGTCTGCCAACTTAGCTAGAATAACCTCAGTTCCTTCATCTAGATCATTAATGTATAAAATGAAAAGTTGTGGTCCCAACATTGAGCCTTGTGGAACACCACTTGTCACCGGCTGCCATCCTGAGAAGGACCCTTTTATCCCCACTCTCTGCTTTCTGCCAGACAGGCAAGCTTCTATCCATGCTAGCACAATGCCTCTAACACCATGAGCCCTTACCTTACTCAATAGTCTCCAGTGGGCACCTTATCAAAGGCCTTCTTAAAGTGCAGGTAGATAACATCCATTGGCTCTCCTTGGCCTGCTGCGCTTTTCCAGCAACACATTTTCAGCTCTGATCTCCAGCATCTGCAGTCCTCACTTTCTCCTTGGTCAAACCTGCTTGTTACTTCCTCAAAGAATTGTAGCAGATTTGTCAGGTATGACTTAACCTTGATGATACCATGCTGATTTTGTCTTATTTTGCCAAACACTTTCAAGTATTCAGAAATCTCATCCTTCACAATGGATTCTAGGATCTTACCCACGACCGAGGTTAGGCTAATCAATCTGTAACTTTCCATCTTTTGTCTTACTACCTTTTTAAACAGGAGTGTCATGTTAGCGATTTTCCAGTCCTCTGGAACCCTCCATGATTCTAGCAATTCCTGAAAGATCACCACTAACGCCTCCACTATTTCTTCAGCTATCTCCCTTAGAACTCTAGGGTGTAGTCCATCTGGTCCAGGTGATTTATCCACCTTCAGGTCATTCAGTTTTCCTAGCACCTTCTCCTTAGTGATGGCCACCATTTTCAGCTCTGCACCCTCATTCTCTTGAACCTTTGGGATATTACTCATGTCTTCCAACGTGAAGACCGAAGCAAAGTAATTATTCAGTTCCTCAGCCATTTCCTTGTTCCCCACTACTACTCCTCCAGATTCATTTTTCAGCAGACCAATGTTCACTTTTGCCTCTCTTTTGCCCTTCATTTATCTAAAGTAACACTTACAGTCTTCCTTTATATTACTGGCTAGCTTACCCTCATATTTAATCTTCTCCTTCCTTATTTATTTTTAGTTTGTGGGATGTGGGTGTCACTGGCTGACCAGCATTTATTGCCTTAGTTGCTCTTGAGAAAATGGTTGGGAGCTGCCTTTGTGAACTGCTGTAGTTCATCGGTGACCTGATGTTTATCTCCAATCAATATTATCACCAAACACTTCTTTTTTTTCTTCTTAAGGGGCCAAAGAGAGTACCTGGCTCCAGTTCCAAATCAAAAATGCATCTCGTCTCTCTCTCCCCTCACAAGCCGTTCCATGAAATGCAGGCGTGTTTGTGTTTTAGAAGTTTTAGAACATAGAACATAGAACATAGAAAAGTATAGCACAGAACAGGCCCTTCAGCCCATGATGTTGTGCCAAGGATTAATCCTAATCTAAAATAAAATAGCCTAAACTATGCACCCCTCAATTCACTGCTGTCCATGTGCATGCCCAGCAGTCACTTAAATGTCCCTAATGACTCTGCTTCCACCATCACCACTGGTAACGCATTCCATGCGCTCACATCTCTCTGTATAAAGAACCTACCTCTGATTTCTCCTCTATACCTTCCACCTAACACCTTAATATTATGACCCCTCGTGGTAGTCAATCCTGCCCTGGGGAAAGGTGTCTGGCTATCGACTCTATCCATGCCTCTCATTATCTTGTATAGCTCGATCAGGTCACCTCTCTTCCTCCTTTTCTTCAGAGTGAAAAGTCCGAGTTTAGTCAACCTCTCTTCATAAGACAAGCCCTCCAGTCCAGGCAGCATCCTGGTAAATCTTCCTTGCATGCTCTCAAAAGCCTTCGCATCCTTCCTATAATAGCGCAACCAGAACTAGACACAATATTCTAAGTGTGGTCTCTCCAGGGTTTTGTAGTGCTGCAGCAAAACTTCGTGGCTCTTAAACTCAATCCCCTTGTTAATGAAAGCCAAAACACCATATGCTTTCTTAACAACCCTATCCACTTTTTTTTCTTCTTAAGGGGCCAAAGAGAGTACCTGGCTCCAGTTCCAAATCAAAAATGCCTATCCACTTGGGTGGCAACTTTGAGGGATCTATGCACTTGATCACCAAGATCTCGCTGTTCCTCCACACTACCAAGAATCCTGTCTTTAATCCTATATTCAGCATTCAAGTTCAACCTTCCAAAATGCACCACTTTGCATTTATCCAGGTTGAACTCCATCTGCCATTTCTCAGCACAGCTCTATATCCTGTCAAGGTCACAATGCAGTCTGCAACAGCCCTCGATATTATCAATGGCATGTCCAACCTTTGTTTAATTGACAAATTTACCAACCCACCACTCAACCTCCTCATCCAAGATATTTATAAAAACTACAAAGAGCAGAGGGTCCAAGAATAGAGCACTGCGGGACACCACTCACCACTTCCCTCCAAGCAGAATACCACTCTCTGCCAACTGTCAGCCAACCAATTCTGAATCCAGAGAGCCAAATCTCCCTGTATCCCATACTTCCTAACTTTATGAATGAGCCTACCACGGGGAACCGTAGCAAATGCCTTTCTGAAGTCCATATATACCACATCCACTGCCCAATCTTCATCAACCTGTCTCATCACCTCCTCAAAGAACTCAATAAGATTTGTGAAGCATGACCTGCCCCTCACAAAGCCATGCTGACTGCTTTTAATCATGGCTATGGTTTTCCAAATAGTCATAAATCCTATCCCTCAAGGTCTTTCCAAAACCTTGCTGACCATAGACACAAGACTGAATGGTCTGTAATTGCCAGGGACCTCCCTATTCCTCTTCTTGAAAAAAGGAACAGCATTCTCCTCCAACCAATCTTCCGATATGACTCCCATGGAGAGTGAGGAAGAAAAGATTTTTGCCAGCAGCTTAGCAACCTCTTTTCTTGCTTCCTGGAGCAACCTAAGATAAATCTGATCTGGCCCTGTGGACTTATCAACCTTAATTTTTGCCAAAATCTCCAGCACATCAACTTCCTCAATCTCAATCCGTTCAAGCCTGTTTCCTGGCTCCTCAAAGTTCTCATTCACAACAAGATCCCTTTTCTTAGAGGAAACTGAAGCAAAAGACCTCATTTAGTGCTTCCGCTGTCTGCTGAGACTCTACACACAAGTTCCCTACGTTATCCCTAATTGGCCCTACCTTCTCCCTGATCATTCTGTTATTTCTCACGTATGAATAAAATGCCTTTGGGTCTCCCGAATCCTTCCTGCCAAGTTTACTTCTTGCTCCCTCCTGACTCTCCTCGGTCTATTTTTGAGCTCCTTTCTAGCACGCCTGTAATCCTCTAAAGCTGTGCTAGATCCTTGGTTCCTCCACCTTACCTAAGCTGCCTTCTTCCTTTTGACAAGAAGCTCCTCTGTACTCGTTATTCAAGGCTCCTTAATCTTATCCCTTCTTGTCTGTCTTAGAGGAACAACATCACTCACAACAATTGCTCCTTAAATCAGTCTCCACATGTCTGTTGTGCCCTTTCTGTGGAACAGTTGCTCCCAATCTGTACTTCACAACTTCTGTCTGATAGCATCATAATTTCCTTTGCCCCAATTAAATATCTTCCCATGGTAACTGCTCTTTTCCATCTCCATGGCTATGGTAAATATGAGGAAGTTGTGGTCACTGTCACCAAAGTGTTCTCCCACTGCGAGATCGGACACCTGTCTGGCTCATTGCTGAGCACCAAATCCAAAATGGCCTCTCCCCTCGTCAGCATGTATACATACTGAGTAAGGAAGCCCTCCTGAACACACCTGACAAAAACGGCTCCATCCAAGCCATCTGCGCTAAGGAGTTGAAATCAATATTGGGAAAGTTGAAGTCACTCATAACAACAACCCTGATACATCTGCATTTTTCCAAAATCTGCTGGCCAATGAGTTCTTCGATCTCCCTACTGCTATTAGGGGGGCTGTAGAAAACCCCCAATGAGGTGGCTGTTCCCTTGCTGTTCCTAACTTCTACCCAACCTGACTCAGTAGACAAACCTTTCTCATCATCCTTCATTTCTGTCGCTGTGATGCACTCTCTGATTAACTATGCGACTACCCCCTCCTTTTTTCCACCCTCCCTGTCCTTTTTAAATGTTCTAAACACTGGAATATCTAGCAACCATTCCTGCCCCTGTGAAACCCATGTCTGCATTATGGCCACAAAATCATAGTGGAGAAAGTGAGGACTGCAGATGCTGGAAATCAGAGCTGAAAATGTGTTGCTGGAAAAGCACAGCAGGTCAGGCAGCATCCAAGGAACAGGAGAATCGACATTTCGGGCATAAGCCCTTCTTCAGGAATGAAGAAGGGCTTATGCCCGAAATGTCGATTCCCCTGTTCCTTGGATGCTGCCTGGCCTGCTGCGCTTTTCCAGCAACACATTTTCAGCACAAAATCATAGTCCCAAGTACTGATCCATGGTCTAAGTTCATTTCTGACACTCCTTGCATTAAAGCAGACACACTTTAACCGAAGCCTGTGTCATTACATGAAAAACCTCCCTGATAGGGCAGTGGCAGAATGTAGTGAATCTATCTACAACTACTCCCCTCTCAGACATGTAGCTCTGGTTCCCACCCCCATGCCAAACTAGTTTAAATCCTCCCGGACCACATGAGCAAAACTCCTACCCAAGAACATTTGTGCCCCCCAGTTCAGGTGTAACCATTCCTTCATGTACAGGTCCCACCTTCTCCAAAAGACATCCCAGAAGATCTAAGTTTTGTTTTAGGTTTTGCTAATGGTAGGCAAAATTTCTGATATTTGAGATTTCCCATTAAGATGTAAATCAAAATAGTTGAGAGCTTTTCATGCCTGACTATGTTGAATACCATCAGAGCCCTTAAAAAAATGATAATGTCAGTTCAGTGGTTTAGTTTATGGAGTTGGTCGCTAGTAGCACCACTATGCCAAAACCACATTTGAATGGTTCTGCTTCAACTTCCTTGAAGGTAAGTTGACTACTGCATGTGGATGTGTTCATTCGCATATGTTCACTAGCATGCTTTCAGTACTACAGCCAAAGATCATTGCCACCAAGTCATGTTGCTTGAAGGAATTGTTGCTGTTAAATGGTATGGGGAGAAAGTGAGAACATGGCCTTGGGATAGAGGATTAGTCATAATCATATTGAACAGCAGAGCAGGCTCACAGGGCTGAATGGCCTCCTCCTGCTCTTAGTTTCTACGTTTCTGCTGTTTAAAACTGAATAGGATGAGTTTCCTGTGGTAGGGGAGAAGTCCGTATGGGAAGTATTGAGATGGTGATGGACTCTTCTCAGTCTGATGGGGAAGGCAGGTAGTGCAAAGGGCTAAATGAAACATGACTATCTGCAGGATATTACCGTCCCTGTGATCTCCTGAAAGCAGCACTTTGATGACACAGATCAACCTTGCTATTCTCTTGACCGTTGTACTTCTCAGAATAGACTGGAGACAGCCCTGCTCCAATAGCAACAGCAGAGTGTTGGCCCAAAACTGAGCCTACAGGCTCCCCGATGTAGCTATTTATGGACAGCAGGCTGTCAGTGTTGACAATGTCACAGGAAGTCCCAGGAAATGGTCTCCTGCATCTGCCTGCTGTTAGACGAGTATTTGCATCTTCATGATCCAGGAAGGATTCCCATCTCAATTGCTTTAAATGTGACAGAGGCCCTCAATTCTGTATGGCTGTGTCATCTTCCACTGAAGACCCTCCATGGAATGACACTGGTATCTACTGCCACCATGCTCAGAAAGTATGGACTGTTGATTCTGGAACTAAAATTTCTTTTCTAGTTGATTTGCTTCAATTTCAATATTTGTGACTTCCACAGGCTAAAGTGGTTTTAAAATAGGACAAAACAGTGACTTAAAATGGCCACAACAATCACATGACCATATATATGTTAGCTAGAATGTTGAATAAACTAAACCCACAGTTCTCATCACACCTTCCTTTTTGTGACAGTAGCATCCAGCTGGGATGTCAAAATATGTGGCTGTCTGATGGTCAGAATGTGCTAACTTATTGATTTCTTCTTGGAGGTAGTGAGGACTGCAGATGCTGGAGAGTCAGAGTGGATAAAGAGTGGAGCTGGAAAAAGCACAGCAGGTCAAGCAGCATTAGAGGAGTAGGGGACTGATGAAAGGTTCCGACCTGAAACATCAACTCCCCTTCACTTCTGATGCTGATTGACCCGCTGCGCTTTTTACAGCTCCACTCTTTATCCACTATAGATTTCTTCTGCATATGTTGCTACATTGCTTTCTATTGTATACTTGAGAGATTATGAGGTGAAAAAGTACATTAGCTCAATGACTTCACAGAGTTCCTGTTGGAATGTGATAAATTGAGCATTGTTGATTTACTGACAATGTAACAACTGAAGACAGCTGAACAGGATTGTTTAGCCACTGGATTCCTGATCTATCATGGAATCATCGTCATAGAATCTATACAGTGTGGAAATAGGCCATTTGACCCAATAAGTCCACAGTGACTCTTCAAAAGTGCATCCTACCCAGACACACCCTCCTACCCTATCCCTGTAACCCTACATTTCCCAGGGCTAATTCACCTAACCTACAGATCCTTGGACACTATGGTCAATTTAGATTAGATGATTAGATTGTTTACAGTGTGGAAACAGGCCCTTTGGCCCAACAAGTCCACACCGACCTTCCGAAGAGCAACCTACCCAGACCCATTCCCCTACATTTACCCCTTCACCTGATACTACGGGCAATTTAGCATAGCCAATTCACCTAACCTGCACATCTTTGGACTGTGGAAGGAAACCGGAGCACCCGGAGGAAACCCACACAGACACGGGGATAATGTGCAAACTCCACACAAACAGTTGCCCAAGGCGGGAATTGAACCCAGGTCTCTGGCGCTGTGAGGCAGCAGTGCTAACCAGTGTGCCACCACGCTGCCCAAATTTAGCATGGCCAATCCACTTATTCTGCAGATCTTTGGACTGTGAGAGGAAACCCACACAGACACAGGGAATGTCTGTGTGGAGTTTGCACAGTCGCCTGAGGCTGGAATTGAACTTATGTCCGTGGCACTGAGAGGCAGCACTGCTAACCACCAAGTCACAATGTCACGTCGTAATAAGGCATTTGTGGCATAGTGGTAGCATCCCTCCTCCGGACTAGCAAGGCTTAATTTCTAGTCCCACCTGTTCCAGAGGTGCATGACAAAATCTCTGAACAGGCTGATTAGGAAAAAAATGTCAACTTCTGAATAATATGGGACCACTTCACTTGGCTTCAATATGCAAGGTACAATTGCAACATCCCTCCACCAATGCTATCTCCTCTCACTTTGGATGTAATCATTTCTACTTCAGTAAACTGTTGCATAATTAGTGAAAGTCTGTTGAGATTAAGTTTGCTGATTTAGCCATTCAGGTATCCGCAGTTCCCCACAATATCTTTCAGTTATTCTATTCTAACCTTACCATTCACCACCCCTGTTGCCCATATGATGCTTCATCCTGCCCTCTCACTACAGAGCCCTTCATTGTAACTACTGAGTTCCTCAACCTGACTTGGGACCTTCTACAAATGAGATGCCACCACCACCTCCCCTGATCAAAGTCATTTGTATCATGACCTTGCCTGAACCATCTACAAATCCTTATCCTCTCTGAAACTCAGCTTCCAGCTCCCAGATTGCTACATTCAACTGTCCGCTATTCCAGTGAACACTTCCCCTGCTTCAGATCACTTTCAGATCAAGCCCCAGGCATGAATTTACCTCAGTACAAAAAAAGCCCTCAGCACCATCCATTAACTGCATGCTATTGCTGCTGCTGTAATGACAAAGCAGTAAGTACTGACCTGGGATTGAACAAAAAAGTGTAACTCATCAGGTATACACCTGCTCTTTGCTATCAGGGATCTGAAGCATTAAACTTCTTTAGTGGATAGAAGTTATTTGAGGAGGTTAAGTTAACAACAAGCTGTGGCTCTAATAAGATGCAGATAGACTTCTCACCACTTTCTGGTGACACATCATTTGAAGGGGGAAAACTTAATTGCTGAAGTTTATCTGGACAGTGAATGTCTGATATTCTGTCTCTTGCCTGATTAACTTCAACTCTTTCCTCCATTTTCTCTTGCCATCTCTGAGATCTGAAAATCCTGCCTGTCACCTTTGTTTCTTTCCTCAAAACACACCTGACCTGCTGAGTATTTTCTTCAATATAAATACAAGTTCTTGTCTTCTTCATTTATTGAGAGTGCTACATGCCATTGCAGTCAGAAGAGTGGGAACATTCTTCTAATAAGAGGTAAATATAACACTGTGCGAGGTCAGATTCACAAAACAAACTCCACAGAAATACACATGAACATTTCTACACAGATCACCCCCCTCAAAGAGAAACACTTACAACGCTGTTTTTATATGCTTTAACTCAGTTTGCCTTAAATTTCCAAAAACAAAAATTTACCAATATTGTAATCTTTGTTTCTCCACTAATTCAATTAAAAATATATTCATTGTTGTCTTTCTTTTGTCAGCTGACAATTACCAACTTTGAGTCTCCAACCCATGGCTAAAACAAATTTCCAAATATAAAACAAACACTCTTTCCCCATCACAATACATACATATCTTCATCACTGTCGGGGTGTCGTATAGTCTTACCAGATCATAGTGGCTGTTCTCTTATTATAGAGAAGTGACTGGTGGTGGTTTAACCTGAGGGCCACCAGACCTCAGGAGAGGAAGAGGTTGAGAGGGAAAGTCCTTCATTGTAACATTATAGCAGTGGTGGGAATTGAACCCACACTGTTGGCATCATTCTGGTCTGCAAACTAATGTATTATCACACTTGGAATGAAGTCCCTGAAGGAACTCAACATGAAAATTAGCCAGGTACCCAGATGTCATATGGCCATACAGAACACATCAACTGCATTACCCTCATCAACACTTCTGGTTACCTCCTCAAATAATTCTATCAAATTTGTCAAACACAAACTTCCTTTAACAAATCCATGCTGACTATCCTGACTAATCCATGCCTCTCCATGTGCAGATATATTCTGTCTCTTAAAATTCTTTTAAAACTTCCCTACCACTGAAGTTACACTGATTGGTCTTTAATTTTCTCCCCATTTTAATAGTGGGGTAATGTTAACAGTTCTCCCATCCTCTAGCAAGAGATAATTTGCTTTTTTGGGAATATGTTTTCACTATCCTCTCATTATTTCTTCCTTAAATGCCGCCAACTTCTCAGATACAATTTTGTCCGCAATTAACTGCTCTCTGGTCTACATTAGTAAAATTAGCCTTTTCCTCATTATGAACTCTTATTTCCAGCTCATCCTTATCCTTTTCCTTAACTCTCCAAAACCTAAGTTATGATATTAACTCCAAATGCTACTCTACCTTCAATCTACCCCAGCTCACTTCCAAATATTACCTCTAGAACTGCTCATCCCTTGTTAGGCTACTGGCTCAAAGTTTCTCCTGGGTACAATTTAAGAAGTTGGCTCCCTCCCTACCTTGCATACTAAAACTATTCCACTTAAAATTAAGGTAGATAAAATCCCTGATCATTGCCTTACTTTTCTTCAATGTCTCTGTAATTTGATTGCATATTTGATCCTTTACCTCTTCCTGGCTGTTTGGGAGTCTATAATACAAAAACAACAGTGGTTTTGCCCTTTTTGTGTTTTACATTTTGACCCATATGGCTTACTTAATAATCCTTCCAAGGTATCAACTCTCCACACTGCTATAATTGATTCCTTGTTTAATATTGTGATCCCCTCCTCTTCTATCCGCACTCTCAATTTTGTCTGAATATCCGATAACCAGAAAATGCTAATCCTGCACATCTTTCAGCCAGGTCTGGGTCATGGCTTTATGATATGATATCATGGTGGCACAGTGGTTAGCACTGCTGCCTCACAGCGCCAGAGACCCGGGTTCAATTCCCGCCTAAGGCGACTGACTGTGTGGAGTTTGCACATTCTCCCCGTGTCTGCGTGGGTTTACTCCGGGTGCTCCGGTTTCCTCCCACGGTCCAAAAAAAAGTGCAGGTCAGGTGAATTGGCCATGCTAAATTGCCCATAGTGTTAGGTGCAGGGGTAAATGTAAATGTAGGGGAATGGGTCTGGGTGGGTTGCGCTTCGGCGGGTCGGTGTGGACTTGGGCTGAAGGGCCTGTTTTCACACTGTAAGTAATCTAATCTAATCTAATCTAATCTAAACTCTAATGTATCTATCACTAAGGATAAGCACTAATACCTCCTCCACAATAATCCTCAATGCTGATCCCCCAGAAGGCTGTGTACTCAGCCCCTTACTATACTTCTTATACACTCACGACAGTGCCACCAAATTGAGCTCTAACTTCATTTACAAATTTGCTGATGGTACCACCATAGCTGGTCAGATCGCAAGCAACAATGAGGCAGAGTACAGGAAAAAGATAGAGAGCTTAGAGACATGGTGTAAAGCTGGCAAAACAAAGAAACTGGTCATCGACTTCAGGAAACAGAGTGGAGGACACACACCTGCCTATACCAATGCTGCTGAGGTGGAGATGGTCAAGAGCATCAAGTTCACAGGAGTAAATGTCACCAGTCTGTCCTAGTCCTTCCAGGTCGATGCTACAGTCAAGAAAGTACACCAATGCCTTTAATTCCTCAGAAGGCTAAGGAAATTTGGTATGTCCACAATGATTCTTACCAATTTTTATAAATACACCATAGAAGGCATCCTATCCAGATTCTTCACAGCTTGGCTTGGCAACTGCTCTGTCCAAGACCACAAGAAATTACAGAGAATGATGAAGGCAGCCCAGTCCACCATGAAAACCAGCCTTCATTCCATTGATTCCATTTATACTTCCTGTTGCCTCGGAAAAGCAGCCAACATAATCAAAAACCTCTTCCATCAGGCAGAAAATACAAAAGTTTGAAAGCATGTACCAACAAATTCAAGTACATTCTGTTATCAGACTTCTAATCGGACCTCTCATATTAGAGTTGATCTTTCTCTGCACCTTCTCTGTAGCTGTAACACTATAATCTGCATTCTGTTCTATTAAGTTGATGTACTTATGTAAAGTAGGTTTTGTCTGGAAAGCTTGCAAAACAATACTTTTCGCTGTATCTTGATACATGTGACAATAATACATAAATAAAATACAATCTATCTGTGCCTTTAGTCCATCTATCTTATTCCTCAGACTCCTTGCAACAAAGCAGGCTCCATTTAGCCTTGCTAAGTTCACCTCTTCCTTTTCTGGCCTATGTTTCCTCTGCCTTCCAGAGATACTCATGTTTTAACATCAAACTCCATCTCAGCTTCTCTCCTCTCCGAGCTACTTGTGAAGATCCCATTGCCTTGCCGATCAAGTTTAAGCCACCCAAACAGCATTCAAAAACTTACCCACCAGGATATGGGTTCCAATCTTGTTCAGATGTAACCCTTCCAACTCATGTTGGTCCTACCCCCCCACCCCAAGAAAAGATTCCACTTCCTTAGAAATCCAAAGCCCTCCATTCTGCAACATTGGTCCAGCCACATGCATTCATCAGTTCCATTCTTCTACTCATAGACTCACTACAGCAGGACACCAGGAGTAATCAGGGATTATTACATTTGAAATCCTTTTTTTCAATTCATATTTAACCCCCTAATGTCTGCTTGCTACACTTTATTTCTCTTATAATTAAAACAAAGTGTTGGAGAAACTCTGGAAACTCTGGCAACATCTGTGAAGAGAGAAAAAGAATTAACCTTTGGTCCAATACAATACTTCTTCATTTTTCTTTCTGCCTATGTCATTGGTCCCAAAGTGGACTACGACCTCTGACTGTTCATCCTCTTTTCTGTTATATTAATAATTTCGTGAAAGATATGCCCAAAAAACTTGTTCATAAACATTGACCTTCAAACAGAAGATCTTTACTTCAGAAGACTAAATGATTATCATATTGCACTTTAAAGTGCTCTGTTAGGCAACATCTGGCATATTTACTGAACACATCTGTGTCTCTTGCTTGAGTAGTTCAAATTATTTTGAGAAGTTGCCTTGGTAATTGTCTCTGTAAAGTTGCCAGCTGGTTTTAAGATGTCTTTTGTAATTGATATGATTTATATCTGTTTACATCTTGTTATTCTTTTTGAATCTCATCCAACCATCATATCCATTCATCCTGAGAAAGACTGTTCAGATAATAAATTTCAAAGATATTGAAAGATTGCCTGATAAGAAAAAGTGCCCTGTTATATCTTAAATTCATTCAAGAGATGTGCATATCAATGACTAGCCATCATTTATTGCCCATCCTTAATAGGATCCTTGACAAGGTGGTGGTCAGCTGCTTTTTTGAACTGCTCAATCCTTGGGATGTAGGTACATCCACAGGGCTGTTAGGAAGGGGGCTCCTAGATTTGGATCTAACAACAGTGAAGGAACAACAATATAGTTCCAAGTAAGGATGGTGTGTGACTTGGAGGGGAACATACAAGGTGCTCCCAAGCATTTGTTGCCCTTACCCTTGTGTGTGTTTAAAGATTGCAAGTTTGGAAGGTGCTGTCATAGGAAACATGGTGAGTTGTTGCAGCGCATCTTGTAGATTGTACACACTGATGTCACTGTATACTGATGATGAAGTGTGTGAATGTTGAAGAAAGTAGATTGAGTTCCAGTCAAGCAGATTGCTTTGTCCTGGATAGTCAATCTTCTTGAGTGTTATTGAACTGCACTCATCCAGGCAAGTGGGGAGTATTCCATCACACTCCTAACTTGTGTCTTACAGATGGTAGACAGGCAGTGTGGAGACTGTAGGTAAGTTATTGTCTGCAGAATTCCTAGCCTCTGACCCTTTTCTTTTGTAGCCAAATGGCCAGTCCTGTTCAATTTCTGGTCAATGGTAACCCCCAGGAAATTAATCACTGGGGTTTCAGCAATGGTAAATACTATTGATCATCAAATGGCAACAGTTCAATTCATTCTTGTTGGAGATGCACATTGCTCATGTGAACAAGTGCTACTTGCAACTTATCAGTCTAGGCCTGGATATTGTCCGGTTCTTGCTAGAAACATAAACAGAATGCTTCAGTATCTGTGATCATTCTATATTTGTTACCCATATGATAAAGGTAAGGTAATGATGAAGATGTTTGGGCCTTACGTATGACCTTGAGGAATCCTTGCAGTGATGTCATAGAGCTGAACTGATTAGTGTCCAACAGCAGCAACAACCTTCCTTTATGCTATGTATAACTCCAAAAAAAAAGTTTTCTCTCATTCAATTCTACTCTGTTGGCTTTAGGCCAATTTCATTGTGCTTTTCTACTAACTTTACAACTTTATTTCTCAACGGAAATGCATTAGGATAGTACAATTTCTTTCAGAACTTAAAAAGAAGGCACTATCCCTTTAAAAATATTTCACAACTAACTGATTAATTTCAAATACTCAAATGACAGGATATGATTGATTTTCTTCCAGCATTTATTCCAGACCATTAAAACAGTTAATTTTCACAATGTATGAAGTCTGGAAACTAGAATTCTAGTCTTTCTTACAGAATTAGTTTTTCTAAAGATGTTTTTACATGTAGCCACCATAAAACAAAGTGATTTAGTAATAAAATGAGACACTCCAAAAATGACTGATCTGCTTCCTTATTTATGTGACCTGACAATTTATCTTCAATGTCTTGTCATTACCACCCAGGGAAATATTTGTCTTCCACCAGCTAACAGCTGATTGAAAACACAGTACAAGAACAGAGGCAGTTTAGACATTTATCCACCAGGAAATACTGAAGATACTTCACTGGAAGTGACTGGTTGTTAAAAAAAATGACATTTTTACTATGTGAAACCATGAAAATTGGTTATCCATGCTATGGATGCACATCTTTTAAAAATATCAGATCTTCAAAACAGTTGGCTTTTCCTTTGCTTTAAATTATAAAATGCTACAAAACTAAGTTTACTCTCCATTTTATTCCTATTAACTTAACTGTGCATTTGCACAGACTATCCAGCAATTCCAATACACAGTATTCATCTTTTTTTAATGTTTGAGCAAAATTTAACATCATTGATAATTTAAAGTAAGCAACTTCAAGATAGAAAGAGAGACTGTCCATCAATTCAAAGTTTATATAGGATTTCATCATAGCTGCTTAAATTATGATTTAAGTATTGGAAATAGGTCATTAACATTTCAGTACTGTACACTGACAGTTTAATCTTTGTTTGAAGACATTTTCAAAAGTAATAAATTTTTCTTTGCAAATACCAGTAAATTCCTGAAGGTCATATTGTTTTATTGACCAAAATTGGTGTAAAAGTAAAATTGTAAAAACAAAATTGTAAAAATACAAACATTGCCATACCTTGCAAATGAAATTTTAACAAATGGCATTTTAAGCCTATTTAATTCCCGAGAGCACCTACTTTCAAAGGGTTCCGTTTGGATCATTAAAAGTCTGTGATTCTATACTTCATGTCTATGTTCTTAGAGCTGGTGCTAAGAAGAATAAAGTTGTGGCAGCTGCTGTTTCCACTAAAGTCACATACAAAGTTCAGTTTTTATTTGCTTTTCCCATCCATCAAGCAGATGGATGTTTGCATCTAAATGCGGACAGTCTTACAGGAAGTGTGGTAGCAGCCTCTGGTTAATGGTAGCACTTTTACCTCTGAGTCTGAAGATCATTAGTTCAAGTTCCACTCCAGAGACTTCAGCACACAATCTAAACTGACACATCAAGGTAGTGTTGAAGGAATGCTGTGTTGTAGGAAAATGCCATATTTGGATGGAATGCTAAACCAAGACTATATCTGCCCTCACTGGTAAATATTAATGACTCCATGACAAAAGGGAGATATCTCACATTCTTATGCAACATTTTTCTCTGAGCCATTATAATTGAAGTAGATCATCTGCTGAACTCTCTCATTGCTGTTTGTTAATTTGCTATGTGATCATTGACTATGTATCCCAATGTTTTAATAGTAACTACATATCGAAAGCAGTGCATTAGCTGTAAAATACATTTGGGCATCAGATGTTGAGATGATAAAGCGTACAATGAAAGTGTTTGTCTTTCTTTCAGTCCTGGGGATCTTGTAAAGATAAGGATCTAATCTTTGGAAGTTTAGCAGATTCACTTCATGTGAACCTTGGTTTTGGATGTCACTGCAGACAATAAAGAATCTACAAACACTTGAATACCACTTTAACTCTTGAGACCTAGCTGGAATGTAAAGGGCAGCTGGTTAATGTCAAGAAAAATAAACACATTTTTCTGGTCTCGTCTTCTGGATCTTAGCAAGAAAACTTGGGCCTTCCCCAGCTAAAATCAAACCTGGATGCCTGTGAGAAACAAAGCTCACTGTTCAATAATTTCAGTCTGAGTCAAATTCTGAAGCAGTCTTTATTCATACGCTCTTGCAAGCTGGTTAATATCTTTTGCTGATGCAACACTGGGTCATATTTGGTTATCTTGTTCATACTAACTCCCTATGTGCGTGACAATTGCAACTGTCATGTCAATACATCTGTTTCTACCAGTCGACCACCTCCCTTTTCGGTTAGTTATTTCTTAATATACACCCTCATGATTCCGCCTTGTGATTTTTGCAGAAGCAAGATGCAGCTGTTTGTGCAAGCATAACATACACCTCTCCCACCACCCCCACCCCCATAATTCAGCCTTGTCATTTTTGCAGAAACAACAACATTTGCAAGCGCCTCTCACAATTCCCATCTCTGCTAGTTATCTTAATAAGCCAATCACATCTTCTGGTCCCCAGTAATGGCTCTTTGTCAGCTTAGGCTTCCCCTCAGATTCAGGCTGCAGGTTTATGGCCCAACAGTGAAATGGGCCCCTGGAACTAAAATCCCTTCAGCCTCACATGGTGCTGAAATGCAAATTGGACACTGACTTGCACATGCCAAGTTAAACTGCAGCTTCCATTTTCCATTTCAAATTCCTTTGAGGATTTGTGAAAAATAGCATTCCAAAACAGACCATGACTTAAATATTGTTAAAAGGAGACAAAAGTTGAACATTTTCATCTTGCTTTTCTTTTTACCTTGTCATCATTGACATGGATATACAGGAAGGACATTGCCAGGGATGGCCTAACCAATTAGCACCCTCTTCTCATGCTATACAAAATGGAGTCCTTCATTTTCAAACCTATTTCTTACATCCTAGTTCAGATGAGTGAAAGATGAAATGCTTTAACTTCTTGTTTCTTCACAGCAATGTTAAAGCTCTTTACTACCAAGTAGCTATTTAACAGATCATGGTTGGAATATAATTTTTGTATAAAGAAATTTCTATAAAATGAGCCATGGTTTCCTTAAAGTTAAGCATAAAGTATTAGAAAAGTGGGTGTAAGCAAATTATTCAACTCAAGCTGTGATAGTAAAACTGGAAAGACAAGCCTAAGATTATAAGATATAGAAGCAGAATTAAACCATTTGGCACATTGAATTGCAGAGCAGAGTTGATCATGGCTGATACGCTTCTCAACCTATTCTCCTGCCTTCTTGATCCTATAATTCTTTATCCCCTTACCAATCAAGAACTTATCCAACTCTGTCTTAAATACACTCAATGACTTGGCCTCCACACCCTTCTATGGAAGGGAGTTATGTAGACTGACTTCTCTCTGGCTGAACAAATTCCTCATTAATTCCAAAGGGTCAGCTCTTCATTCTGAGAACTACTAATGGAAACATCTTCTCCACTTGCACCATATCCAGGCCTGTCAGTATTTTGTAAGTTTCAACCAGATCCCCCTCATCCTTCTAAACTCCATCAAGTGCGGAAGCAGAGTCCTCAACTACTCCTCATATGACAGACACTTCACCCCCAGGATCGTTCTTGTAGGAAACCTCCTCTGGAACCCCTCCAACACGGGCACATCCTTCCTTGGGCATGGGGCCCAAAATCCTCAAATGTGGTCTGACCAGTACCTTAAACAATCTCAGCAGTATATCCCTGCTCTTGTATTATAGTCCTCTTGAAATAAATGCTGACATTGCATTTGCCTTCCTAAGTGCCAATAGAACCTGCATGTTAACCTTAAGATAATCCTGAACTGGGACTCCTAAATCTATTTGTGCTTCAGATTTCTGAAGCCTTTCCCCATTTAGAAAATAGCCCATGCCTCTGATCTCCCTACCAAATTGCATAACCTCATATGTTTGCATGTTGTATTCCATCTGCCACTTATTTGCCCACTCTCCTAACCAATAGAAGTCCTTCTGAAGCCTCCCCACTTTCTCAACATCACCGCCCATCTATCTTTGTATTATCTGCAAACTTAGCAACAATGGTCTCAGTTCATTCATACAAATCATTAATGTATAATGTAAATAGCTGTGGTCCCAATACTGATCCCTGCATAATTCCACTATTCACCAGCTGCCATCCTGAAAAATACCCCTTTATCTCCACTCTCTCTGCCTTCCACAAATCGTCCAATCCTTGATCAAGTCAGTACCTTACCCCTAACACATGAACTCTTAATTGAATTAGCAGCCTCTTATGTGGCACCTTATCAAAAGCCTTCTGGAAATGCAAATTGATTACATCCACTGGCTCTCCTTTGTCTAACTTGCATCTAAGTAAGCCTTTGTGAAGTCTGGAGGTTGCAAGTATTACACCTAGTATTAATGTAGAAGCTTTCCAGAAAAATTAACTGATTTGTTTCAAAATGAATATGCGGTTAAGTAAATAATATATGTTGTTGATACAGATGGCAATGCCAATCCAAGAGGCGGACAGGTCTGCCAATCAAAAATTGGCATGGAGGCAGAGCCGAGGAGTCAGACATCCTGCAGAGCTGTGGTAATAGGGGACCCATAGTGACAGGGACTGAAAGGGGCTTCAGTGGAAACAGGCAGACTTTGAGAATGGCGTGTTGCTTCCCTGGTGCCAGGATCCAAGACATCACTGACAGAGTGCAAGAATCCTCAAAGGCGAAAGTGAAGAGCCAGAAGTGGTGGTGCATGTTGGCATAAATGACGTCGGGAAGAGGAGGAGGGACATTCTACAGTGGGACGTCAGAGAACTCGGAAGAAGGCTGAAAAGCAGGACTTCCAAGATGGTTATCTCTGGTTTGCTTCCAGTTCCTTGGGTGGTGAGGGCAGGAATAGGGAGATAATGGACTTGAATGTGTGACTGATGAATTGGTGCAGCAAGCAAGGATTTAAATTCTTGGATCACTGGGTATGTTTTGCGGTAATAATAAATTATACAAAAGGGACAGGTTGCACCTTAATAGGTGGGGGGGGGCAGCATTCTGGCAGACAGGTTTGCCACTGCAACACAGGTGTGTTTAAACTAAGTAGTTGGGGGGGGGGAACAAACTGGGAAATTCAAGAAAAATTTAAGAAGTTAAAGGGAAAGTGAGAATAAGAGAAGTTAAGAAAGACAACAGAAGCAATAGAGCAGAAAACTCAAGAAAGGATCATACAGTATGGTCAAGTGAAATAGGGATTGATAGGAAGAGTGAGGGGAGCAACAAATTAAGAATATTATATATGAATGCACAAAGCATAAGAAATAAGATGAATGAGCTTGAGGGTCAGTTGGAAATTGGTAGGTACGATGTTGTGGGGATAACAGATGTGGCTTTAAGTGGATAGGGCCTGGGAAATGAATATTCAAGGCTACATGTACTACCAAAAGGACAGACTCACGGGCAGAGGGGGGTGGGGTAGCCCTGTTGGTGAGGAATGATATTCAGTCCCTTGCGAGGGGAGGCATAGAATCAGGAGATTTAGAGTCAGTATGGATAGAGCTGAGAAATTCTAAGGGTAGAAAGACCGTAATGGGAGTTACCTACAGGCCCCCAAACAGTAGTCTGGATGTAGAGTGTAAGTTGAATAAGGAGTTGAAATTGGCCTGTCGCAAAGGTACTACTATAGTTGTTATGGGGGATTTCAACATGCAGGTAGACTGGGAGAATCAGGATGGTACTGGACCCCAAGAAAGGGAGTTTGTGGAGTAACTCCAAGATGGATTCTGAGCACAACTTATACTGGAGCCTACCAGGGAGAAGGCAATTCTGGATCTGGTGTTGTGCAACAAACCAGATTTGATCAGGGACCTCGAAGTAAAGGAGCCATTAGGATGTAGTGACTATAATATGATAAGTTTTAAACTGCAATTTGAGAGGGAGAAGGAAGAATCGGAAGTGTCAGTATTGCAGTTGAACAAAGGGAACTATGGAGCTATGAGGGAGGAGCTGGCCAAACTTCAATGGTTCAAAGCCCAAGCAGGGATGGCAGTGGAACAACAATGGCAGATATCTCTGGATATAATGCAGAAGGTTCAGGATCATTTCATCCCAAAGAGGAAGAAAGATCCTAAGGGGAGGCGGAGTGGCCATGACTGATGAGGGAAGTTAAGGACTGTATGAAGATAAAAGAGAAGAAGTATAACATTGCAAAAAAGAACAGGAAGCTGGAGGACCAGGAAACTTTTAAAGAGCAACAGAGAATAACTAAAATGGCAATACACGGAGATAAAATGAGGTACGAAGGCAAGCTGGCCAAAAATATAAAGGAGGATAGTAAAAGTTTTTTTAGGCATGTGAAAAAAAAAATGGTTTAGACTGAAATTGGGCCCTTGAAGACAGAAACGGGTGAATTTATTATGGGGAACAAAGAAATGGCAGAAGAGTTGAACAGGTAGTTTAGATCTGTCTTCACTGGGGAAGACACAAGCAATCTCCCAGATGTAATAGTGGCTGAAGGACCTAGGGTAGTGGATGAACTGGAGGGAATTTATATTAGGCAGGAAATGGTGTTGGAGAGATTGTTAGGTCTGAAGGCTGATAAGTCCCCGGGATCTGATGGTCTGCATCCCAGGGTACTTAAGGAGGTGGCTCTAGAAATCGTGGATGTTTTGGTGATTCATTTTCCAATGTTCTATTGATTCAGGATTAGTTCCTGTGGATTGGAGGGTGGCGAATGTTGTCCCACTTTTCAAGAAGGGACGGAGAGAGAAAACAGGAAATTATAGACCAGTTAGCCTAACGTCAGTGGTGGGAAAGATGCTGGAGTCAATTATAAAAGATGAAATTACAACTTATTTGGATAGCAATAACAGGATAGATCAGAGTCAGCATGAATTTATGAAGGGGAAAGCGTACTTGACTAATATTCTGGAATTTTTTGACGATGTAACTATGAAGATGGACAAAGGAGAGCCAGTGGATGTTGTGTACCTGGACTTTCAGAAAGCCTTTGATGAAGTCCCACATAGGAGGTTAGTGAGCAAAATTACGGTGCATGGTTTTGGGGGCAAAATACTGACTTGGATTGAAAATTGGCTGACTGACAGGAAGCAAAGAGTAGTCATAAACGGGTCCCTTTTGGAATGGCAGGCGGTGACCAGTGGGGTACCACAAAGTTCGGTGTTGGGACTGCATCTGTTTACAATATACATCAATGATATAGATGAAGGCATTAAAAGTAATATCAGCAAATTTGCTGATGACACAAAGCTGGGTGGCAGGGTGGAATGTGAGGAGGATGTTTTGAGAATACAGGGTGAATTGGACAGGCTAGATGAGTGGACAGATGCATGGCAGATGCAGTTTAATGTGGATAAATTGTGGTTATCCGCTTTGGCGGCAAGAACAAGGCGGCAGATTATTATCTAAATGGAGTCAAGTTAAGTAAAGGGGAAGTACAATGAGATCGAGGTGTTCTTTTACATCAGTCAATGAAAGCAAGCATGCAGGTACAGCAGGCACTGGAGAAAGCTAATAGCATGCCAGCCTTCATAACAAGAGGAACTGAATATAGGAGCAAAGAGGCCGTTCTGCAGCTATACAGGGGCCTAGTGAGACCGCACCTGGAATATTGTGTGCAGTTTTGGTCTCCAAATTTGAGGAAGGACATTCTGGCTATTGAGGGAGTGCAGTGTAGGTTCACGAGGTCAATTCCCGGAATGGCGGGACTATCATATGTTGAAAGATTGAAGCCACTGGGCTTGTATACACTTGAGTTTAGAAGGATGAGAGGGGATCTGATTGAGATGTATAAGATTATTAAAGGATTGGACACTCTGGAGGCAGTAAGCATATTTCCACTGATGGGTGGAACCAGAGGACACAGTTTAAAAAAAAGGGTAGGCCATTTAGAACAGAGTTGAGGAGAAACTTCTTCACCCAGAGAGTAGTGTGTATATGGAACGCACTGCTCCAGAAGGTAGTGGAGGCCAAGTCTCTGGATATTTTCAAGAAAGAGATGGATAGATCTCTTAAAGATAGTGGAATCAAGGGTTATGGGGATAAGGCAGAAACAGGATATTGACTGTGGATGATCAGCCATGATCATAATGAATGGTGGTGATGGCTCAAAGGGCCGAATGGCCTACTCCTGCACCTATTGTCTGTTGTCATCTATAGTTTAAAAAGGTAAAAAGATAATTTTTGAACAGTACATAGTATAAGAGCAGGGAGCTAATGCTGAAATTGAATAACAGGTTAGTTATATCAGAGCTTGAGTACTGTTATGATGCTGCTCCTTCAACAAGATAATGTTGTCCTTGTTTTTTTTTTCAAAAGCGGTTGTAAAAGGCAGAGGGTCTGATTTAGCTGATATTAGTCCACTTTAGTTATAGCTAACTGATACTGCCTAAGGCAACAATGAGAAAAAAAGGACTTTTAGTTTTTCCCCCGCCCCCCCCCCAAGTAAAATACTTGCACAATGACAGGGGAGTGACTGGTTCTCCCAGTTTAGGGATTTTTCTAGTTTGGTTTAATTTTAACTGAAGACTTGGAGAAACAGCTACAGTGAAAAGAGGTTCCATGCTTCAGCAACTGATCCCTGGCTGATCCTCTCTGTCTCTCTGACATCTCTCCTATAAGAACCTGAATTTGAATTTAGCTTTTTTGCCAAGGGGGTGTGTTTATGGGGATGTTGCAAGAAATTAGAACAGCATCATTAAGTTGCAATAGAGTCAGTTGGGTTTTCACATTTTTTTTGCAAATCTAAATTCTGTTTTGCTTGTGTTTCATTCAATAATGTGTAAATAAATTCTGTTTTACTGTTTCATGGAATGCCCTGTCTGTCAATGGAGTTAACTCAATCACACCAGAGGCATTTAAACAGTCTGTGGATAAGCACATGAATGATAATGGGATGGTGTAGGGTGATTGGCTTAGATTAGTTCACAGGTAGGCGCAACATTGAGGGCTGAAGGGCCTGTTCTGCGCTGTATTGTTCTGTGTTCCATGTACTCGAAGCCATGTGGTTAGAGCAGCAGCATCACTCTTAGGATATCCACCTCATATCTGCCTTAAACAATGAGAAAAATTAGGGTCTGGGCTACTTTCTTAAAATGTTTTGAGGAGATCTGGCCTGGTCCATAACATTGTATACAGTTCTGGCCATCAGAAAGGAAGGATGCAATCATGCTGGAGTGGCTACACAGAAAATGCAAATGGGTGTTAACAGTATGGAGAATTTTAGCAATGAGGAAAGATTGGATCGGATGAGTTTGTTTTCTTTGGAACAGAAAAAGCTGAGGAAAGTTTTGAGGTGTAAAAGATTTTGATAGAAATGTAGAAAAGACATATTTCCATTAGCAGAGGGGGAATTTCCAAGGTACAAAAATTTAACATAATTTGTAGAAGGACAAGAAAGGAGTTGAGTAATTTTTTTTACTCAGGTGTGGGGTGATCTGGGACTGACTGGCTGAAAGGCAAAAGCTTTCAACACATGAAAAACAAAACTTGGATATGCATGAAATGCCATAAACTTAGATCAAGAGCTGGAAGGTAGGTTCAGGTTGAATAACTCCTTTTCGACTGGCACTCATGATGGGTTTTTAATGAACTCCTTTTGTGCCATTAGTTTTTCCATGTTTCAGTATTTCTAAGTCTAACGAGCAGCTGATGTCATTAGATATCCTCCTACAGCAAAATATAGACCATCATGTTTGTATGTCTCTTTCTCCATCTGGTGGTGACACTTGCTTGATAGGAAAATTGCTCAAGTTACTTCCTATGCTAATCAAAGCAGTAATCTCAGGATTATTCCCAGTCCCACATGTTCATGAGCACCGAAACAGGACAACTAAACAGTTGAACACATGACTGGAAAACTGGTAGTGAAGAGAAGGTGTCAGATTTATGAGGCATTGGAATTAGTTCTGTGGCAGATGGGACTTGGACAAAATGGATAGGATACACCTTGGCAGCATCAGGACGAACTGAGAGATGCTTGAATGCTGGTTTGGAGGGTTTAAACTGGAAGGACAAGGAAACTAAGACAGAGCTCTATTCAAGGTTAGCAAAACTGGTAATTGAAGTAGAATAGTCATAAGCAAAAACAGAAGACAGGCAGTAATAGCAAGTATCAAATAGGTTTAAATGGAGAATAATGTTAAAAAGGTTGATTTAAAGACATTCTCTATATGCATGTATCATTCACAAAAAGTTTTTAAATGATTCATATGCATGAATTGCTATAAATGGATAGGATTTATGAAGTCATGGATTTAGGAGAATTAATTGGGAACTGAATATCCAAGGTTATGCAATATTTAGGCAGGGTAGGCAAAGGAAAATGAGATGGAGTAGCACTCCTAATAAGGAATGACATCTGTACAATAGCAAGACATGATCTTGCATCAAAGAATTAAGGTGGGTGGAACCAAGATTCAATAAAGAGAAGGACACATTCATAGAACACCAAACTGCAGTACTATAAATCAGACATCTGTAATACAGTAATAATGGGGGACTTCAATTTTGATATAGACCAGATTTACCAATTCCGCACTAATGCTGGGATGGATGAATACCCAGAGTGCATACAAGATGGGTTTCTCAAACATATGTTGAGGAGACAATTGGGCTATTTTGGAGTTGATGATATGTCGTAAGAAGGAGTTAATTAATGACCTTGCTGTAAAGAAGTCATTGGGGAAGATAGGCCATAATGTAACAGAACTCTTTATGAATTTTAATTGTGACATAGTTCATTCTGAAAACAGGGTTTTAAATCTGATCAATGGAAACTATGAGGGTACGAAGGGCAAGTTGAATATGGTGGTTTCGGAAAATACACAGAAGTATTTAAAGAAATACTGCAAGGTATAAGGTGATATATATTCTTCTAAGGTACAACATCAAAAGGAAAAGTGACTCAACCATAATTTAAAAAAGTTAAACACTGCACTAAATTCAAGGAGGTGGCTTACAAAGATGTCAGAAACAGTAGTAAGTCTGAGAATTGAGAGCACTTTAGGGCCCAAAAAAGGACTAGGAAATGAATAAGGAAAGGGAAATGAGGATATGAATACAAAATCACATTGAATACAAATAAGAGCTGTGAAAGCTTCTAACAATATGTGTAAGTAAAAAGATTTACGTAGATAAATGTAGATGTGATACAGGTGGGTACAGAAGAATTTATTGTAGAGAACATGGAAGTGGTGGGGAAATGAAACAGCTACTTCATGTCTATTGTCACAAAAGAGGATACAGAAAATCTCCCAAAAATACTCAGCAACCAAAGGAATTGCATAACTGAAAAGCTAAAACAAATTAGTATTAGAATGAGGTAGTACTTGAAAAATTAGCATGATTGATGGTTGGTTAATCTCCTGAACCAGAGGAGTCTCATCCCAGTTTTGAAGGAAGTAATAAAAGAGATAGCACATGCATTAGTGATTATCTTTCTTAACGCTATTCTGGAAAGATTCCCGCTGACTGGAAAATGACAAATATTTAAGAAGGAAGGGAGAGATAGTGTGGGAAACTATAGACCTGTTAGTCTGATGTCAGTAGGAGGAAAACATTAGAATCTATTATAAAGGATGTCATAATGGAACATTTAGAAAAAAGATTGACCAAGTTGAACATAAGCAACATGGATTTTTGAAAGGGACATCAGCTTTGACAAATTTGGGGTTTGGGGAATGATTTTTATAGAATAGACAAAGGAAATCCAGTGAATATGGTGATTTTGGATTTTCAGAAGGATTTTGATAAGGTCCCATACAGGAAGTTATTAAGTAAAATTAAAGTGCATAGGTTTGGAGGGAATATACCAGCACAGATTGAGAATTGGTTAATAGAAAACAGAAACATGAATCAAATGGATTGTACTTAGGATGGCAGGCTGTTTACAATGGAGTATTTAAACAGTCAGTGCTCAAAACTGCGCACAATCTATATAAGTGGTTTGGATATGGGGACCAGTTGTAACATTTCCAAATTTCCTGATGACACCAAACTGGATGGGAATGTAAGTTATGAGGAGGATACAAGGTGGTTTCAAGAATATTTAGGAAGGTTAGCCGAATGAGCTAAAAATGGAAGGTGGAATATAATGTGAATAAGTATGAAGTTATTCATTTTGCTCTCAGAAAACAGGCAGAATATTTTTTAAAAGGTGAGAGGTTGGAAATGGCGGTTGCTCAGAGCAATCTGTGTATCCTTTTGTGTGAGACTCTAAAAGCAGTACACAAGTACAGCAAGTAACTAGGAAGACAAACAAATTTTGGCATAGGATTTAAATACAGGAGTAAAGATGTCTTTGGTGTAGCTGTACAGAGGCTTGGTGGGGCCTCTCCTGCATTATTGTGAACAGTTCTGGTCTCTTTATCTAAAGAATGATAAAATTGCCGTAGAAGGAGTGCATAAAGGTTCACCAAATTAATCCCTGACATAGCAGCATTTTCATGTGTGAGGAGAAAGTGAGGAAATTGGATCTCTATTCTCTAGAGTACTGAAGAATGAGAGGCGATCCCATTGAAAGTTATAATATTTTAAATGCTGTAGCAGAAAAGATGAAGACAGAAGGGATGCATTCCCTATCCATAGACTGATGCAGAAGCAGGCACCAATCTAATGATATGGGGTAGGCTACTTGGATGATGATAAGGAGAAATCTTGTCTCCCAGAGATTGGTAAGCCTGTGGAATTCTGTGCCAGAATTGAAGGCCAAAACATTGTGTATTTTCAAGAAGGAGTTGGATACAGTTCATAGGGCCAAAGGGGTTAAAGGGTATTGGGGGCAAAAGTGTGAGTAAGCTACTGAGTTTGATGATCAACCATGATTGCCATTCAAAACTGTCTTGAAGGATCAAATGGACTATTCCTGCTCTTAATTTCTATGTTTTGATCCTTAAGTCACACTATAAACCTCCAAGTGCTTCTATTCACTCAGTGGCAATGTGTAGAAATTAAAACCTGAAACCAATAAGTAACATTAAGAGGGTCCCATTCTGCTGCCAAACAAAAACACAGATGTGAGAGGTTGAAAAGGGGCTTAATTCAGAATGTTCAGTTCAAAAATGCGATTAAAACCAAACCAGCATTATACAATGATTATTACCACAATCTGCATCCTCTGTACACTTCTGATGTATGCTGTCAGGGCTTGCATTAACAATCTATCCAAAATGGTGCCAAGTACAGTCAACTTCCAAGAGTGCACCTATCTTGTACAGACATCATTTTGGATAGGTTGCTAATGCAAGCGTTGACAGCATATATCAGAAGTGTTCAGAGGATGCAGATTGTAGTAATAGTTATTGTGTAATGCTGGTTTGGTTCTAACAGCATTTTTGAAGTGAACATTCTGAATTAAGCCCCTTTTCAACCTCTCACATCTGTGTTTTTGTTTGGCAGCAGAATGGGACCCTCACTCACTCTCTTAATGTTACTTATTGGTTTCAGGTTTTAATTTCTACACATTGTCACTGAGTGAATAGAAGCACTTGGAGGTTTATAGTGTGACTTAAGGATCAAAACATAGAAATTAAGAGCTGGAATAGGCCATTTGATCCTTCAAGACAGTTTTGAATGGCTAAACTGAGAGCAGGAATTCACTACAGAAGGAAACAAAAACTACAATTACATCCTACATGTCATTTTATCAGGTACACTGACTGTTGATTTGATGTGTCAATGCACTGTAGTACCATCTCTTCAACACAACACTTCCCAGAATGTGTCCATTTTATTGTCACATATTCATCAGGACAGATTACACATGATATAAATCCACTGACAAGTTTTGAGGTTCCTTATAAGCTCAATTCAGATTGTTTTTTTCACAGTTCAATTCATCATTATGACTATATGCAGAACTATATGGACTTTTTTTTCTTTTATGATGCAACAAATCTCAAAGCACATTTATTTCAAGAGAGAATTTCTTTCAGAAACTTTTCATCATTCATCAAGGTTTTAGAATGGTGTTCCAACAAACATTAGGAGGAATGTAATCAGTTGAAATATGATCACATTTATGGAATTGAAGAAATAAATTAGACTATTTTAAAGACAGTTCTGTTATTATTCATTTAAGGGAATGTAACTGGGACAAATTTAATTTGCTTTTTCCATGTTGGTCACATTAAATTTTATAGCACAATTTTCTATAATGATGCTGGCAGATTTTGATTTCACATTCCAATCAAAGTTCATGAGCCAAGAGCAAACAAAGGTATTTTGTTTCTCTGACAGAGCCTAACAGCTTTTTCAATTGATAATGAAGACAAATACCTATTGCAAAGACCTAGCTTGACTGTTCCTGGAACAACCATCAGGGGAAATCTTAGCATGATAACTGTTCTCAATACAACAGGCACCAAATGCAAAACAAAATAGAAGTCATTATGAAAAATGATTTCCTTTCCAAATAGAATTTTACTTTAATGCTTTGTATCGCATTCTGTATCACTGTGACAAAGGTAAACTATATTTTAACTGTCTGTAGCCTTTAACATGGTGACTACACTATCCTCTTCCAATTTCTCTCTGCAATCATTCTAGCTGTTTTAAACTGCACACAACTCCATTCTTCTCTATAAAAGACTAGCCAGCTCTTCCCATTTTCACACTGTTTCATCTGGTGTTTCACAAGGATCTGTGTAATATGTCCATCATCTTTCATAATGAAAAAGCATGAATTCAGTTTCACCATCATTATGATCCCAGCTATGAGAATTCAGGACAAGCTATAATCTGTTTGTTATTTGTTATGCATTGGCTTGATAGACAGTCTTTTAAACAATAGAATCTATCAAAAAACTCAAGCACAAGAAAATAATCAGAATTCCAGCATTGAAATGAAACACCAAATATTGTAGTTTTGTTTTAATTACACAAACTTGAACAAAACAAACATAAGAAATAAAGACTAAATAGGTATACTGAGTCAGTAAGATAATGATATGCGACCTAGACTCTAACATTCAGGATTAATGTAAGCTAAATACGAGTTCACAGAGAAGTTGGTTAAACACCCGATGAATGCATTTCAAACAGTTGATGAAGTTAAGAAAAATACCATCCAGATTTAATTGTTGGTCACCAAATTTCATTAAAACTCTTTTCATTACAAAGGATTCCAGTGCACAACTTGGGTGATCTTGTCTTGGAACCCCTCAAAACATGTCTGACTTGAAGTCTTAAAACAACTGCTCATGTCTTGATGGGTCAAACCATTTCTCTAAAGACAGAGTTCCCCAGGACTCCCAAGACTGCCCCAAAGTGTTTAATTATTGACTGTTTCAGCTTTCCAGCAAGCTGCTCCACCTAGTAGACACTGAATTGCTCTAAGTTCCAATCTCTTCCATCAAGCAATGTGGGTTTCCTTCACCCCATTCATAGTTACACTAAACTACCTATAACATTTTATCCCTAATCTTTTTCCATCGCACAAAGGTACCATACCTATTAACTTCTACGATACTTAACAGTCTGGAATCTGCCAGTTTGTGCTGCCTACAGCCAATTCTCCTGCTTCAACATTCACTTAGCTCCAAATTGTCACTAAATCCTCTGAGAAATTACACCCAGATAAATTGAAGCCAGAACATTTTCTCAAGCTTCACCTTTTTCCCTGACAATGTAGGTTGCTCTGAGCTATCCTTAATCTGCCCTTTCAATTAAGTATCCCTCAATTATAATTTTGTCTTTGATGAAAGAATTAGGTTTTTGCAGCCTTTCAGAGTTCATTGAAATGTTTTTAACTAATTTAGTTATAATTCACAAAGCAAATTATATTTCTTGATAAAAGCAAATTACTGCGGATGCTGGAATCTGAAACCAAAAAAGAAAATGCTGGAAATCTCAGCAGGTCTGGCAGCATCTGTAAGGAGAGAAAAGAGCTGATGTTTCGAGTCTAACTGACCCTTTGTCACAGCTTTGACAAAGGGTCAGTTAGACTCGAAACGTCAGCTCTTTTCTCTCCTTACAAATTATATCTCTTGACTGTCATTATGCAAATATCATAGAAATCCTCACTCAGCAAGCCCGTCTGCTGTTTCTGCTCCTACCTTTCTAGTTGTCAACCTCCTAAAGCAGTATGATTCCAACCTTTGAAATACACTCGATTTTAAGTTAGTTCAGTTGTATTTATTCCATTTTCTACATTAAAATTCTTAAACCTGAAAATTATATATGAAATGCATGAAACATGAATTAGATACTCACAACAATATGTACACTAACTACACACAGCTCTACCTTACTAGTATTTCTCTCTCAATCCTTCCATTGTCTCAAAATTGTCATGCTACTTGCCATTGCTAGATACGGCAATGTTGCCTCCAACTAACTATCAAAAATACTGAAACCATAATCATCAATCCCATTCAAACCTTGCTCCCAAGCCAATGACTCCATCTTTCCCCCGGCGGTTGAGGTGTAAACCAGACAATTTGCCATCATGGTATTGTTCTGTATCCCAGGATGAGCTTCCAATTATGCCATTAATTAGTTTGCCTATTTCCATCTCCATTGCATCACGGAAGACTGGCCCCCATCTCAGTTCATCCATTGTAGAAGCCTTCTTTCAACTCTTTATTATTTATTACTATTCCAACACACTCATGGTTAATTTTGCATATTTATTCCATTGTATAAAAGAGTTTGTATCTCAAATGGTTAACGGACATCAAAAGGTGAACTCTATCCTTCAGGAAAAGAGGGACTGTTACTGGGAAGAGTTAACCAAGGCTCTGTGTGTCTCTCAAGAGACATTCATGTATCTTACACATAATGTAACCAAATAAGTACGATGAAATAAACCTTCACTGTCTAAGCAAGATTTTATTTATTTTCTACCAAAGACTTTGTGTGTGGGTCTTCTTCCCTACATGGTATCATCAAGTTAAAAATCACACAACACCAGGTTATAGTCCAACAGGTTTAATTGGAAGCACACTAGCTTTCGGAGCGACGCTCCTTCATCAGGTGATTGTGGAGGGCTCGATCGTAACACAGAATTTATAGCAAAAATTTACAGTGTGATGTAACTGAAATTATACATTGAAAAATTGATTGTCTGTTAAGCCTTTCATCTGTTAGAATACAGTGATAGTTTCACTTCTTTCACGTGTAAATCACAAAAGGTTTTGTGATTTAAAGGTTTTTAAAAAAAAGGTTATGTGATTTAAAGGTTTTTATAAAAAGGTTTTGTGATTTAAAGGTTTTAAAAAAAGGTTTTGTGATTTAAAGATTTTTAAAAAAAGGTTTTGTGATTTAAAGGTTTTAAAAAAAGGTTTTGTAATTTACACATGAAAGAAGTGAAACTATCATTGTATTCTAACAGATGAAAGGCTTAACTGACAATCAATTTTTCAATGTATAATTTCAGTTACATCACACTGTAAATTTTTGCTATAAATTTTGTGTTACGATCGAGCCCTCCACTACCACCTGATGAAGGAGCATCGCTCCGAAAGCTAGTGTGCTTCCAATTAAACCTGTTGGACTATAACCTGGTGTCGTGTGATTTTTAATTTTGTACACCCCAGTCCAACACTGGCATCTCCAAATCATGGTATCATTAACTTAGACTAATACCAATCAAGAAGGATTAATGGTAATGAATCTATTCAAAGCTTCTCAGTCACACCATTATTAAATGCTGGCAACTCAGAAATATTACGATATACCCTTCATAAAGCTGAGATCATTTCAAGGTCTATTGCCCATTTCCTAACTCATGCCGAATTTTATTTTATCCATTACTTCCATACTCCTGACATATATTGACTCCTGGTTAAACAATGTCTCAAGTTTAAGATTCTCACATCTGTCCTCACACCCTAACATATTCTTTTTCTCACTATCTCTGTACTCTCCCTGAACATGTAACCATCTTAGATATTTCCACTGCCCTAATTCTGCCCTTTTGAGCATCTTCAATTTTAAATCACTTCCCCATTGATAGCAACATCTTCACCTGCCATAGCTCCTAAACTCTGAAGTTTCCTCCCTAAACCTCATTTCCTACCTTCAAGGCACTTCTCCTTCTAATTGATCAACTTTTCGTAATCTGAACTGAACAACACTTCCACGTGACTTAGTGTCACATTTTATTTTATCATCAGCAGCAGCAGTCCCTCACAGACAAGGGTGATTCTTTTTCACTCTCAGAGTGAGTTCATAGGTGGTTGCACAGACTGCTGCGTCTACTGCAGACTTTGTTACACTTGGGGCAGGTGATGGTCATGTAAAGGGGTGGGTGGGGCATTGGTGTGACAGTGCAGTCCTTTCGCTGTTTTCACTTAGCTTCTATTTTTTTCCCAATGGAAAAAAAGTGCTCGATGCCTTCCTGGATGCTCCTCCTCCACTTTGGACAGTGTTGGGCCAGTGATTCCCAGGTGTCTGTGGGAATGCTGCACTGTGAGGCCTTGAGGGTATCACTGAGGCACTTCCTCTGTCCACCTGGGGCTCGCCTGCCATTTCAAAGCTGGGAGTATAATGTTCCTATGAAGCACCATGTGAATTTCAATGTATTAATGTGACTATGTAAATATAGTAGCTGTTGGTGTTTCTGGATTACAAATCATTTTTCTCAAATGCAAACAGGACTTTTCTATTAAACAGTGCTCTCAACAGGAATTCATGAATCCTGATACACAGTTATAATACAATGGTTTATAATCCAATTAGTTTCACAAAAAATAATGACAACAAGATGCACTCCCACACATTTTGTGCATACATCACATCATGTTATGAACAGCAAATATGCAGCAATAATTTGGTCTCTGTATTTTCTGAGTAGTGGCAATCTCACACAGTGGCCCGAGCAGGGATGCTGGTGACAGCCAATGGTCAGACCACGTGGAGGTCCCCCGCATGGTCTGCTGTAGAGAGCGCTTGGAGAGAGACTGTGACGGTTGTCTTTTTGACTGTTGTTTTTCTGACCTATGGTTATACTGTGCATAGCTGTAGCATAATCTTTCCTTCATTTCTGTATTCTGTAACTAAGGATTTTACCTAGTTCCTTTGTACCTAAGATGGTGCTGTAGGTGGCAACTTGCAAACTTTTCACTAGACACATTTGAGTACATATGACAATAACATTAAATCTGTAAGCGATTTTTTTGTGAAAGAAGGGAGCTCAACATTTCTTTGCCACCTGAGATTTAATTGTCCAGAATCTCAGACAGCCACTTGGACAGCTACAGTCAAATGGTAAGGATGCGAGGTCAGTGTGAAATTATGGCAGGGTGCCTGATGGGATATAGTGTCAAGTGAAAAATGGTTAGGATGCCAGGTATAGCATGCCAGAAGAGTAGGGTCAAGGCGCAAGGGCCAGGTAAGTGATGCAGTGCTTCAAGTAGGTTGGAGTGGGTGAGAGATATCAGGCCTGGTGGAGGAACGGGGCAGAGGAGGCTTAATGTCAGGTCCCAGGAAGGGGAATTAACTCAGTGTGGAGGAAGGGAGCTGAGCGCTGGTGGTGGGTGCAGAGGCAGGTTGGGTGCCAAGCGAGGTGGTGAGTGCAGAGGCAGGTTGGGTGCCGATGCAGATTGGGTGCCAAGCAAGGTGGTTGGTGCAGAGGCAGGTTGAGTGCCAAACGAGATGGTGGGTGCAGAGGCAATTTGAGCCTGGAGCAGAGAAGAGGAGGGCTGTATCCCAACTGATGTGGAGGAAAATCGCGTCTGGAGTGGGGAAAGGCAGCATGTCTCTGGAGGAAGGGATTGCTGAATTATGCAGATACAAAGGCAGATCAGGTGCAAAGTGGTGAAAAAAAGAGAGTGCAGTGAGTTCTGGAGTGGGATGTGGATGTTGGTCCTGGATGGGGAAGAGGAGGGATTGTCAGATTAGGGTCTGGAAGAAGTCATTCATCTAAGGAGGGTGTAGCTGGAAATGTGAGAGGTCAGGAATTGGGTCAGTTGAATAGTTACTGAGAACTTAAGAGTATTTTACTTACTTACTTTCATCGGACCCTGCTGAATTCTCCACCTTAAGTAGATATGTTTGGAGTGTTCCTTCAAGTTTCTCAGGCAATTCCTTTGAAGTCTGCTATGATTGGGATTCTGCAGGGTCCCAATCCACAACACTCATCTACCCTGGAAATAATGATTGTCTGGCCATAAAGTGGACTCACACATAGAAAAAGCATGTTGTTAAATACCATTTGCTTAAAAATCATCCAAAAAGAACGGCACATTCCTTTTTTCTCCTTCTTCAGAGCAAATACCATATTATACATCACAGTGGTTCTGTCAATACAGCCCCGTCCCCATCCACAAACAGCAATAAGATTGATACTCATCCAAGAATAGGATTGTCTTCATTTGATTATTAGTGGGGTGTTATCTTAATAATTGTAACACAAAGTAGCACAGGCAGTCTCCAGGTTTCAAATGGGTCCTATTCTTGAGTCCAAGAGTGACTAAACTTTCGAAGTATTTCATTGACTATAAAACGTTTTTAATTCACTGGCAGCTACAGTATATTCAAATAAGTTTTCATTAGAAGGATATAAATGAATTGGAAGGGGACGAATCTACTGGCAGGGAGATTTGGTAGAGCTACTTGGAGGATTTAAACTAATAACGTGGGGGAATGGGATACAGGACTATACTGAGGAAAGAGATCAATCTGAGACTGGTACAGTTGGGAAAAGGAGCTAGACAAACAGTCAGGGCAGGTAGGAACAAAGCAAAGAACAAAGTAGAACTGATAAATTAAACTCCATTTATTTCAATGCAAAAGGCCTAACAGGGAAGGCAGATGAACTCAGGGCATGGTTAGGAACATGGGACTGGGATATCATACCAATTTTAGAAACATAGCTCAGGGATGGACAGGACTGGCAGCTTAATGTTCCAGGATACAAATGCTACAGGAAGGATAGAAAGGGAGGCAAGAGGGGAGGGGGAGTGGTGTTTTTGATAAGGGATAACATGTACTGAGGGAGGATATTTCTGGAAATACATCCAAGGAAGTTATTTGGGTTGAATTGGCAAAAAAGGAAGGGACAATAACCTTATTCGAATTGTATTATAGACCCCCTAATAGCCAGAGGGAAATTGAGAAACAAATTTGTAAGATCTCAGTTATCTGTGAGAATAATAGAGTGGTTATCAGAGGGGATTTTAATTTTCCAAACATCGACTGGGACTGCCATAGTGTTAAGGGTTTAGATGGAAAGGAATATGTTAAGTGTGTACAAGACAATTTTCTGATTCAATGAGTGGATGTACCTACTACAGAAGGTGCAAACCTTGACCGACACTTGGGAAATAAGGCAGGGCAGGTGACTGAGGTGTCAATGGGGAAGCACTTTGGGGACAGCGACCATAATTCTATTAGTTTCAAAATAGTGATGGAAAAGGATAGACCAGATCTAACAGTTAAAGTTCTAAATTGGAGAAAGGCTAATTTTGATGTATTAGGCAAGAACTTTCAAAAGCTGATTGGGGGCAGATGTTCACAGGTAAAGGGACAACTGGAAAATGGGGAGCCTTCAGAAATGAGGTAATGAGAGTCCAGAGACAGTATGTTCCTGTTAGGGTGAAAGGAAAGGCTGGTAGTTATAGGGAATGCTGGATGACTAAAGAAATTGACGGTTTGGTTAAGAAAAAGAAGGAAGCATATGTAAGGTACAGACAGGATACATCGAGTTAATCCTTGGAAGAGTATAAAGGCAGGAGGAGTATACTTAAGAGGGAAACCAGGAGGTCAAAAAGGGGGCATGAGATAGTTTTGGCAAATAGAATTAAGGAGAATCCAAAGGGTTTTTACAAATACATTAAGGACAAAAGGGTAACAAGGGAGCAAATAGGGCCCCTCAAAAATCAGCAAGGCGACCTTTGTGTGGAGCTGCTGGAGGTGGGGAGATACTAAACAAGTATTTTGCATCAGTGTTTGCTATGGAGAAGGGCATGGAAGATATAAAATGTGAGGAAATAGATGGTAACATCTAGAAAAATGTCCATATTACAGAGGAGGAAGTGCTGGGTGCCTTGCAATGCATAAAGGTGGGTAAATCCCCAGGACCTGATCAGGTGTACCCTAGAACTTTGTGGCTGTACATCTCTACGATTCTATGACTTATATGCATATTAAGACAAAGAAAATAGAAGCTACAAATATAAGATAATTAAATGTTCAATTCACTAACACAAATCTTCACTATTGCTGAATTTAAAAAATGTTCTAAAGCTGAATTAGATTGTTACTTGATAAAAGGTGTATCATCAAGTACAGGAAATAGGTGGGAGTAGGACAATATTCTACTGTAAATGAGTGCCAAGCATCAGTTATTCATGGTGATAAACTGCATATCTCCAGTCATATCAGAGTTGATGAAAATCCATAGATTTGTCCACATGCTTTGATAAATTTATGAAGTTGTGTAAATACTCAGACTGAAGCATATATGCAAACAGGAAGTATCAATGCTTAGACACAGTGCTTGGGGAATGAGTGTGTTGCATCAGCATGAGCTCCTGCATGGTGGGATTAATCATTCCTGATTACAGTTTGAACCAAACAGCAGAGGAGGCAGTCATTCCACCCCTTACTCCTTTGCAAACTCTTTGGCAGAGCCAACCAGTTAGCCTAAATCTCCCACATATTCCCTACAGTGCTATAAATTTTAAAATATACAGAGGAACCTCAATTATCCAGCATTCGATTATCCGAATTTCAGATTATCCGAACAAGATCGCAAGATCTCAATGCATGGCTAAACGATGTTATCCAGTATTCGATTATCCAAACAAAATACTTCCTGCCCGTGTCATTCGGATAATCTGTACATGACACTCTGTTTGAAAGTTACATTCTTTAAGTATATTCCGAGTCATCAAAATTCAACGCTTGAAAATAAAAATCCTGAACTCACTCTCTTTTGTCAAATTTCTTTAATTTCAAGGTTCTCCTGGATGTGGAAATCAATCTCCTTGTTTACTCTATAACTTTGATCATCTCTAGTAAATCTCCCTTCATCCTTCTCTACTCTAACGAGAACAGACACAAAGCATTGAAAAATGCACCAAGGATTGAAGATGGAAAAAATCATCAGGGAAGGGAACATTCCTCTAGTCCACAATCAGATTAACCTTGTGACTTCAGTGTTCATGCATTCACTTCCAAAATTCCAAAAGCGCTACTTTAAAAAACATGTTTGTGTCCTTTGTCTGTATCTTTGTTGCATGTGTCTGGGCATACATGCCGTTTAAAAATCGTCTCTTTTCTTCAAGGCTAGATTTTCTCAAACCTCTCAGAAAAACCTTGGGACATCTTTTCCTACATTTAAGGCCTATTGTTGTTATTAACCAATAATCAGCATTTTGTGTGTGTGTGTGTATGGCTCATTTCTCTTAATGCTGATTAATAGCAGATTGTAAAGAATCACATGAACAGATCCCAATGTGTTTGAAACTCATTCAAAGAAGATATGTAAAATACATGCAAATTTCAAAAATTAATTGTCACTGAAACAACATTGTTGATGACATTTAGGGGAGCTAATTATCTGCTCAAAGCAGTTCAGAAAGTAATTTGAAGGTTGGCAGATGGCATTAGCTATGAAAATCACAATGCAGGAAAACTGTGAAGATGTACATTTGAAAGTCGTTAATTTAAGTAACCATATCATGGTCACGGAAAGTTTTAAGGTGAGCATTGAATTTTAGTTATTGCAGTCATGTTTCTAGAAAATGCAATATTTTCAGTGTTCCGTGCTTCTGCAGTTATAGTAGGTAAAGGTTTGAGCAATGAATATTTTAAAAGGTATTTAGGTACATAACGGTAAACCTCAGTAGATTCTATCCCTGAGGTTTGTGCAACATCTTAAAAATTTCAAGTCAGTTTTTCCTAATTGTCTGGTACTTCAGAACTAAATTGCATAATGAAATCGACAGTCACATGATTTTGGATTGCTTTGGAAAGGCATATAAAGCTATCATTTTAATTTGTGTAATTGGCTGTACTCTTGCACACAATTACTCTTCAGCAGTTGATTGTGTTGTCACTTTTAGAACCTGCAACAACGGCAATCTATTTTAATGAATTTACTGCATTACTGATGTCAATTCATTCATAAGAAATAGAAATTTAAGTTTCTTTTAAATCTGTTTTGGATCAAAAGCTGTCAAATGATTTGCAATAGTTTGGACAGGAGTGCTTGATCATAGAAAGATTTTATTTGTTTAAAACAGCTGCAGTCAAAATGGAGGCTGGCTTCCTGTATTTAGTTTCAAAATGGAGAAAATGAGATGGATTGTCAATGGGAACCAGGTCAGGCTGATTGATTGGCTAATTAGTCTAGCTACAGAGGCTTTAGTCAGAATGCAAATTTAATTATATATTGTTAATGCATTAGCAGCTATTTGATACTCAGATGATAGTGAGAAAATGGTCATTAGCACTTTTGTGGAAGTGACTTTTGACTCTTTGATCATGGGGTGATTGATTGATGGCACTCTCTTTAGGGATCTTTATAACTAAGATTTCCTGCGGCTTTTAGCAACAAAAGACTCTGAATGTATTAGAAGTCAAAGCACAAATGTTGAAACAAATCTACCTTACCCAAAACCTTTTGCTCATCAGACACTTAGAAACATTTCAGAAGTATAATAATTAAACAGAAATTGCTACAAACACACAGCAGATCTGGTGCATCTAGTTAAAAGATAAGCAAAGTTAATTCACAGAATTTTAACCACAGAGAGACATGGGTGGAGACAAGGGAGTTAAAAACTAAAAATTGGCATCAGGTCATGAACCAACTCCCACTCACTGCCAACAAGGTGGGGGGTGGTTTGCAAATAATTATGACATCCCTGTTCAGTGATTGCATATTTTAATAAATTAAACAAAGAGGCAATTAACCATATTTTTTGATTATTCAATCATGGGATGTCGGCATCATTGGTTTGTTCAGCATTTATCTCCTATCAATAATTGTCCAGAGGTCAGTTCATTGTGAACCACATTACTGTGGGTATTATTTCATATGTAGGCCAGACCAAGGAGAATTCAGATTTCCTTCCCTGAAAGACATTATGAACCACATATGTTTTTTTCAACAATCTAAAGTGGTCACAATTTTGCTATTAGGCTAGTAATTTTTAGTTCCACATTTGTATTGAATTCAAATTTCACCATTAACTGTGATGGGTTTCTAGCCCATGTACCCAGAACATGAGCTTGGGGTTCCAGAATACTAGCTGAGTGACATTACCACTTTACCACCACCTTCCCAACAGCAACCCATATTTTGAGCTCGCTTATGGGTTTCCTGATCTGTGCAGAGCCCACCAGGGTCAATGAGATGGGGTCATATGGGGTGAAACTGACAGGTTGGGATGTTTTCAAGCAATAAAACTGAATAATTGCAATCATGATAGATTGGTGCAAACTGCATATTTTCTGACAGAGTATTTTCACCAATAAAGAGGTGATCTCTAAAATTATTGGAAGTCAAATCAACTTCTCAGTGCTCACTCACTTTGAACTGCACTTTACAGAGCCAAAGAATTGTTATGGGGCAGAAGGAAACCGGAAATTTAACCATGGTCATATACAAGTTCAACATGATCTCCCGACTCTTCAGCTGTATGGCCCCATTAATGAAGCTTAGAATATTGAATTCATCATTAACAGTGATTGTTGCCTGCCCTGTCATCTTTAATGACAAAAACATACATAACTATGTCTCTGCTCCTGCACACCCTTAAGAATAGAATCATAGATAAAGGACAGCACAGGAAGATGTCAAACAGCCCATTGTTATAGACTAGGCCAGAGCACTCAAAACATTCTTAAGCAGGCAGCCCCAGACCATAACTTTGCAATTTGTTTCGGTATGAATACAGTGAAAGTTACCCGGAGTAAGTTAGCTAGGTTGACTAGCTGAAAATGTGTTGCTGGAAAAGCGCAGCAGGTCAGGCAGCATCCAGGGAACAGGAGAATCGACGTTTCGGGCATAAGCCCTTCTTCAGGTTGACTACTAGATTTTAAAAACAGAAAAAAAATTTATTCACCAAATAATACAATGAAACAGAAAGAACAGAATAAAGAATCCCTACAGAACTCAGCCTATCCAACTAGACTTAATCATGCTGTTCCGAATATACACAACTGTCCCAATAAGCAAACTCCCTTTACAGCTTGAAATTGAAGGGGGGAGAGAGAGACAGAGACAGAGAGAACAGCTCCCTATTGAACTTCTCACCATAGATTAGATTAGATTACTCACAGTGTGGAAACAGGCCCTTCAGCCCAACAAGTCCACACCGACCCTCTGAAGAGCAACCCACCCAGACCCATTCCCCTACATTTACCCCTTCACCTAATACTACGAGCAATTTAGCATGGCCAATTCACTTAACCTGCACATTTTCGGACCGTGGGAGGAAACCGGAGCACCCGGAGGAAACCCACGCAGACACGGGGAGAATATGCAAACTCCACACATACAGTTGCCTGAGGCGGGAATTGAACCCGGGTCTCTGGCACTGTGAGGCAGCAGTGGTAACCACTGTGCCACTGTGCCACCCCAAAGAGAGCTGATCACTCCCCTTTCATTATACAGGTCACTTTTAAAACATGGCTACTTTGGCCCGAGGTATCATCTGTTTACATATAAACAAAAGGCCCCTCAAAATCCTTTTCATCTCTGTACCAAACCAGACTGATCGGAGCCCGGTCTGGTTTATTGCCCCTCTGAAAACAATCAAGGACAGAGTTCTCCTTGAGCCAAAGAACAGCTTTTAGGAAAAAAAGGACCAGCTTTGTTACATCATCATAACTGGGCCCGTTAGTAATTGACCTCTCTGCTAGGGAAAACAGGACTTTTCTGTCCACTCTATCCAAACCCTTGACCAACTTAAGCATCTCAATTAAGTCACCCCACAGCCTCCTCTGCTCTAAAGGAGGCAGTCCTAGCCTATTCAATTTTTCCTCCTACCTGCAACTTGCAAGTCTTGGCAACAATCCTGTAAATCTCCTTTGTACTCTCTCTGGAGCAATTATGTCCTTCTTATAACATGGTAATCAGAACTGTACACTACACTCTAACCAGTGTCTCATATAGTCCAAACAGTACATTATATTGTACACACTATTGTATTCAACACCTTATTCAATGAAGGAAAGCATCCCAAATGTCTTCTTTATCACCTTATCAACCTGTTCTTTGGGGACTCCATGGTCTTTCATTTGCTTCATCTCCCTGACTACTCTCCAAATAATTGTGTATTTCCTTCTTTGTTTGCCTTCCCAAATGCACAATCTTGTTCTCTGGATTTCATTTGCCATGACTCTGCTCACTCAAACAAACCGTTCATATCTCCATGCAGTCATTACCATCCCATTCACTATCAAACATCTGGCCAATTGTTGTTTCTGCTGTAGGTTTTCCAATATGCCTCCCATATTTAAATTTAAATCATTAATATATACCACAAGCAGCAAGGGACTGAAATGTGTTCCCTGTGGACTGCCACTGGAAACAACTCTCCATTCGTAAGAAAATTTGTCGACACTGCCTTGTTTCCTATTTTGGATCCAATTTGCCACATTCCTCAATGTGAATGATGCATTCTGGTCTGACTTGTTTTGTATACCTCAGAACAGTGTTCCACTACAACTAGTACATTCATTTCCAAGCATTGCTGTGTTTTTGACTGTACTTTTTCCAACTTGATCTCGTGGTTTTATTCATTATGACCAGTATGCCATGTGGGATATTGTCAAGTATCTTAGCAAAATCCAGATGATACGAAGCAGACGATATGAAGATTGGTGGAGTTGTGGATAGTGGGGAGGGCTGTTGTCGGCTGCAAAGGGACTTAGATATGATGCAGAGCTGGGCTGAGGAGTGGCAGATGGAGTTCAACCCTGTCAAGTGTGAGGTTGGAAGGACAAATAAGAATGCGAAATACAGGGTTAATGGTAGGGTTCTTAGTAAGGTGGAGGAGCAGAGGGATCTTGGGGTCTATGTTCATAGACCTTTGAAAGTTGCCACTCAGGTGGATAGAGCTTGTAAGAAGGCCTATGGTGTATTAGCGTTCATTAGCAGAGGGATTGAATTCAAGAGTCGTGAAGTGATGTTGCAACTGTACAGGACTTTGGTTAGGCCACATTTGGAGTACTGTGTGCAGTTCTGGTCGCCTCACTTTAGGAAAGATGTAGAAACTTTGGAAAGGGTGCAGAGGAGATGTACCAGGATGTTGCCTGGAATGGAGAATAGGTCGTACGAGGATAGGTTGAGAGTGCTAGGCCTTTTCTCATTGGAACGGTGAAGGATGAGGGGTGACTGATAGAGGTTTATAAGATGATCAGGGGAATAGATAGAGTAGACAGTCAGAGACTTTTTCCCCGGGTACAACAGAGTGTTACAAGGGGACATAAATTTAAGGTGAAGGGTGGAAGGTATGGGGGGATGTCAGGGCTAGGTTCTTTACACAGAGAGTGGTGGGGGCATGGAATGCGCTGCCTGTGGGAGTGACAGAGTCAGAATCATTGGTGACCTTTAAGCGGCAATTGGATAGGTACATGGATTGGTGCTTAAGCTAGGACAAATGTTCGGCACAACATCGTGGGCCGAAGGGCCTGTTCTGTGCTGTATTGTTCTATGTTCTATGTAGATAACATGCACTCAACTACTCTCATGAATCCTCTTTGTTACTTCTTCAATTTAATAAGACAAGACCTTCCCTCAACAAAACCATGCTAACTATTCCTGATCAATCTGTGCCTCACCAAACAATAGTTCATCCTGTCTCGCAACAATGATTTCAGTAATTTCCCTATCACCAAGCTCAGAGCAAATGGCCAACAATTATTTGGCCTATCCCTTGCATCCTTATTGAACAACTGTATAACGTCAGCAAGGCCACCTATGTGCAGAACTACAGAAGATAGGGGAAGATACTAAATGAATATTTTGCATCAGTGTCTACTGTGAAGAAAGATATGCAAGATAGAGAATGTGGGGAAATAAATAACGACATCTTGAAAAATGTCTATATGACAGAGATAGTGGTGCTGGACGTCTTACAATGCATAAAACTGGATAAATCCCTGGGACCTAGAACTCTGAGAGAAGTTAGAGAAGGGATTGCTGGGCCCCTTGATGAGATATTTATATCATCGATAGTCACAGACAAGGTGCCGGAAGACCTTGAAATTGGCTAATGTGGTTCCATTATTTAAAAAGGTGGTAAAGAAAAGCCAGGAATCTATAGATTGAAGAACCTAACACTGCTGGTGAGCACGTTGTTTGAGGGAATTCTGAGGAACAGGATTTAAATGCATTTGGAAAGGCAAGGCCTGATTAGGATAGTCAATATGGCTTTGTCTCACTAACATGATTGAGTTTTTTGAAGAAGTAATGAAGAGTATTCATGAGGGCAGAGCAGTAGATGTGATCTATATAGAATTCAGTCAGGTATTCGACAAGGCTCTTCATGGTAGACTCGTTAGCAAAGGTTAGATCACATGGAATACAGGGAGACCTAGCCATTTGGACACAGACTGGCTTGAAGATAGAAAACAGAGGGTGGTGGTGGAGGATTGCTTTTCAGACTGGATGCTGGTGACCAACGATGTGCCACAAAGGTCAATGCAGGATCCACTGCTTTTCGTCATTTATATAAATGATTTGGATGTGAACATTGGAGGCGTGGTTACTAAGTTTGCAGATAACACCAAATTGGAGGTGTAGTGGACAGCGAAGAAGTGTATCGTAGATTACAACGGGATCTTGATCTGATGGGCCAGTAGGCTGAGGAGTGGCAGATGGAGTTTAATTCAAATAAATGCAAGGTGGTGCATTTTGGGAAAGCAAATCTTAGCAGGACTTATACACTTACTGGTAAAGTTCTAGGGAGTATTGCTGAACAAAGAGACCTTGGAGTGCAGGTTCATTGTTTGTAGAAAATGGAATCGCAGGTAGATTAGGTAGTGAAGAAAGCATTTGGATTGAGTCTACCATGAGTACAGTCAGTGCATTGAGTATAGGAGTTGGGAGCCATGTTATGGCTCTACAGGACTTTGGTGAGGCCATTTTTGGAATACTGCATGCAATGCTGGTCTCCCTATTATTAGGAAGGATGTTGTAAAACTTGCTGAAAATGTGTTGCTGGAAAAGCAACACTATTAGAATAGTGGAGAAACTCAATAACTCACTGATCACTTTATTTCCCTGTACTGAACTAAAAGTAAACTACAGGAGGCAGCTCCCAGTACAGACATCCCGCTCATGATATTTCCAGCTCTCAGGTTACTCACCTCTAGAAGCATTGCTACTGCCAGTCATGGAGTCCTCATTCCTTCCACTCTTCTATTACCCTTTATTCAGTTTTTATTGCTTTTGCTCCATGTTCTTTGTAACAAAATGTAACTTCTCACATTTCTCCACCATGAACTTCAATTGCTACCTATCTGTCCACTCCACTCAATTGTCAATATGAGGGGCAGAAGGAGAGGAGACAAGATTTTGTTCAGGGAGTAGGTTTGTACACATTCTCATATTCTTTCCTCTGCAAACTTCTGGGTTGGATTTCTATCACACAAATTTGAAATTACAATTTTTCTATTTTCAAAACTTTAAGAATGGAAAGATCTATATTTCCACAGCACATCTCTTAAAAGACAGCCATCATAAAGTGAGTCAGTCAAGTAATGAATAATGCACACCACTGCTAAAATAGCACAGCTAAATTCACAAGCTCACAAGATAACTTGCCAAATGTGAATGTTTCTTCTGAAAGTGATTGATGGCATTTTCTCAGATTTAATTCGCTTTGCTGAATGAAATGCTCATGGCAAATCCATGCAACCATGTTACAAGCATCCGTCGAACTGATTACACTGAACGGTGTTGCTTGTTCTATTTCAATTACTCTCTAATGTAAATGTCACTCAGCATGATTTTGCCATGGAAGGAAAGGTCAGATATTTCAGTGGAACTTGTCTTGAGTCACCCCAGTATCTAGTGTCAGACTTGAATCTGCCATAACTAGTTGTTCAGTTGAAACCTGACTCAATTCAATTGCAAGTGTCTCAATTAAATCCAGTCGAGTATACTTTTCATTGGGTGCCTATTTGCTGGTTATTGGGGTCTGAACCCTCTTCATTGTTGATAGCAATGGAAAACAGTTCTGTCAAACCAGTATAATTATAATTTTCCTTCTCAATAATGGTGTGAAATACATTTCTTATTCCAGCCTTACTAACATCAAGAGATTATGTATTTTTGATTAGGTTCCAAAATGAAGCCATGAGTTTAGATAGCCTGATAAAATATTTTACTGGCTGTTCCTTAAACTTCTGTACAGCTTTTGTATGAGATTGAGGTCAATAAACAGTTTAAGTGAGCACTTTTAAGATGAAGAAATACCTCAGCCCCATGAATGGGAAAGCTCTGCAGATAAGATACTAATTAAGTAAGCTTCTCATCAAAACAGAAGCCTCACCACTGAAGGCCCACACAACTGAGGCTGCTAACCCATTACTGACCAGGAACCATAGGCAGTAGGACAGTATCCTGGGAGCTTAAGCTGTGCAATATGAAAACAGCAAGCAGGTAGATCTCTTGGAGTGGGAGGGAATTGTGGAATGGAGTCACAGGGACAGGAGAATCAGAGGTATTTATTTTTCAGTTTTGGTTTATTCATTCATGGGATGTAGGTATCACTAGCTCGGCCAGTAATTATTGTCCATCTCTAGTTGCCCTTGTGAAGATAGTGAGAGCTACTTTCTTTAACAATTGTAGTTCATGTGGTATAGGTAGACCCACCACACTATTAGAGGGGGAAATTCCAGAGATTTCAACCCAGTAATATTGAAGGAATGACAATTTATTTCCATGTCAGGATGGTGAAAGGCTTTGAGAGAATTTGGAGATGGTGATGTTCCCATGTATTTGCTGTTCTAGTCCTGCTAGATGGGAGTGGTCATCAGTTTGGAAGTTACTGTGAGGAACCATGATGAAGCTCTGCAGTGCATCTTGGAGATGTCACATACTGCCGTCACTGAGCGTCAATAGTGGAGAGAGTAGATATCTGCAGAGAGGCAAAGGTGGGATGGTAACTTTCAGCAGTCAACCCTTGTCCCCTGTCCTTGCTCTTGATTAAAACTATATTGTGGCAAATTGAGGCCCTTCCACCAGGAAACCAACCAGGTATTTCTTTTTTCTGTGAAGAAATGAGTGCAGAAACTTTTATTCATATTCCACCACCAGTAAGAAAAGAAACACCCATATGACCAGTGACAGGCAGTGCCCTTCTCAAAGGCCAACCAGGTATTTATTGGATAATTTGGGTTGCTCATGAGTTGAGGCCCTTAGTGTACAATAACACCATTGATTAATGGGGAGTTGAGAAGATCACCCATTGATCTTTTCACACAACATTTAATTACCACCTTCTAAGAGTCTTTTATAGTAAACAATATATAGTTTATTGCATCTCTGCAACACTTTATGTTGCAATGATGTAGCATATAGTATTTTCTTTATTCACTCATAGGATGTGGGTGTCACTGGCTAGGCCAGCATTTAGTACCTCCATCCTGAATTTAATTGCCAAGCCTTAACTCACCAGATAAAAACAATGACTGCAGATGCTGGAAACCAGATTCTGGATTAGTGGTGCTGGAAGAGCACAGCAGTTCAGGCAGCATCCGAGGAGCAGTAAAATTGACGTTTTGGGCAATAGCCCTTTACCAGATTGCAGAGGGTCCGGAGTCACATGTAGGCCAGACCAGGTAAGGATGGCTGTTTCCATTCCTAAATGACATAAGTGAAACAGGTGTTTTTTTTTCCCCAACAATCACTACTGGTTTCATGGTCACCATCAGACTTTTATATCTCAATTTTTATTGAATTCAAGCTGCACCATCTGCCATGCTTGAACTTGAACCCAGGTCCCCGCAGAACACAACCTGGGTTTCTGGATCAACAGTCTAGTGATAATACACTATTGCCACCCCAGCTATTAGACAAGCTGAGTGTTAGGTTTGACTCCCTCAAGATCTTCAATTACTCCTCCCAGACCTCATGACATCATCACACTGGATGGTTCACACAGCACTCAATCAATCAATAGTAACCATTTCAAGCGAATATACAATATTTTTAATTCTTCCTCGCAACTCCCTCATAGAAACATGTCAACATCTGAAGACAATTTGATGACTGTTTACATATCGTGAGCTTTTAATTAGCAGAATTACAGCTACATCTTTGCAAAAGATCATGGATGTCATGAAACAAAAACAGAAATAGCTGGAGATACTCAACAGGTCTGGCAGCATCTGTGGAGAGAGGTCAGGTTAATGCTTCGGGTGCAATGACCCTTCTGCAGAGCTGGTCCAGTTTAGATCCTCTGAATTTCTCCATCTATTTCAGCTTTTGCTTCAAATTTCCAGCATCCTTCGTTCCTTGTTTTTTTGTCTGTAGAACAAGCATGTTACCCCACCGAGCTTCTTGAAGATTAGCATTCTTAAAACAGCAGCTATTCAAACTTATTAAAGAACAGAAAGGTTAATACGAAGAGCATCCGGACAACACCTTTCTCCTTCTTCTGTATATTCACATTCATCATAAGGAGTTGTTCAGATTTTAAGTTTTAAAGTTGTTCAGCCTGAAGCAAGAGATGTTGTGAATCATAAAAATTCTCCTAAAAGAAATAATGTTCTAATGTAGTGTTAAGTCTTACAATTGAATAGAAACAACATAAAAATTGAGGGAAAAGGGCATGGCCATTTTTTTTTCTCTTCTATTTTGTCAAGCCACAACAATTCATGAAAGGTTATCTAGCTCCAGCATTTCATGGTGATTGATGAGGTCAATGTAACAGGAAATTTCTTGAATGTCAATTCTGTCAAAACTTCACATCCATTCATTCTGCTTATGAAGATCTCAGGAATTATCAAGAGATTCAGCATAAAATGTTTTACATTGTACACATAACACAATTCTGTCAAGAGCTTTATGGTTAATTTTAAAAATAAATATGTATTTCGCAGTGATCAATTGAAAGGATCACATGACAAGATTTCATGCAAGTCTACTGTAACAAACAAGCTAAAATCAACATTAACTAAACACAAGCAACTATACACTAAGCCACAAAAAGTAGAACTTCCCATTAACTTCTTAACACAACCAAAAGCCTTGCACTACATATTATATAACATACAAGACTACATTGCTGATGAAAATATGAAGACAGCAGCTTCTCCTAGCTTCAACAAGGGCTCTTTCGCAATGTATTCGCCAGAGTGAATTTTAAATATCTGCTTTTTAAAAGACTCCATCACTCAATCTTTTGAACATAAACAAATGGACTTCTAGGAGCAAGATACACTCTAGCAACTCTGTGGTCTATAAATCTCAACAAGCTTTCACCCTTCAAACAGTGAATCTGTGCATACCAACACACTACTTGATGGTTAATACAAAACAGTCCTTCTTCTCCATTTGACACAGCAGCATCGGCTTTTCTGGTCTTCTTTCTTAAATCTGTGTCAGATTAACTCAGAGTCTATGCAAAGCAAGAACAGGTTCTTCCTCCTTTATGTCACAATGGTAAAATATACACATCTCTTTCAATGGTTTGATGAGGGCATATGTTCCTGTGAGAAACAGGTCACTTATGTGATGATTTTTCAAATTATATTCGTATAGCAAAAATGCACTCATTATTCTATTCAGGTTTACCTAAATATCCAATTCTAGAAAAATAAAGATAATCAGATGCAAACATCCAGACCTAAGTACACTAAATCCATTTCCCAGACACTTCAAAATCCTCAAGCGTTGTTCAGCCAAGCAAACTACTTAATTTAAAATTCAAGTTTTGAATTGAATCTGTTATGTAATAGTCACTACACAAACTGCATCTAATCTGGTGCCAAATACATTTTAGATGCTTTCATGAATTTTAAGTCATGTTATCATTATGTGTAAAATTTGCTTCTGTTAAGTACTTTTTTTGTGTCTGAAGATGTACTATGGAATGAACAATTAAATCCACAAAGGTCAAAATTGTTGCAATTTGCCAATTTCACTTTGTGGCAAAGTAGAAATTAATTAACCGGGATTTATTTGCAGCTCAAATCATTTACTGGTTTTTACTTTATTGTCTTTCACGTTTAAGATACTTCAGTCACACTTCCTTTCCAGTATATTTTATGAAGAAACAATGTTTCCTTTTGGCTTTCACAGTGCAGATGTCTTAACTTTTTAAGAAACCAGGTTTAATTTTCTGCATCAATGATCTTTCAGAAGTATGATAATTAACCAAAATTGTAATATTCTACATTGGTTCCAGTTATGCATCCAAAAAAACATCCATTCTTTGATGATTTGCACTTCCACTTTACAGTTAACTTTTATCAGTTTGATGGTGGTCAGAACATTACCAATTCAAATCTAATGAGAGGAATTTAGGTTCACTTTCAGTGCAGTACCAAGGGAATGCTGCAATGTCAGACATGCTGTCCATCAGGTGAGATTAAATGAATGCCCTGTCTCCCTATGCCAGTGAACATAAAATACACAGGTTTCTGTTTAGAATTTAGGCAAAGTGTTCTTAAGATCAATTAATGTTTGTCTCTCAGTTGCTAATAACAAGTTATTCAATATATGGCTATATTCGGGAGTTTTTTCAATACAAAAACAGCCTCTGTTTGCATATTTTGCAACAGTGATTCAATCTGAAAGTAATTCATTGGACATAAAGTACCCAGTTAACTTAAGATAAAGGGTAATGTATCTCAAACGTTTGCAATACTCAATCTCTGTACTACCAAATGACTATTAATCTACTGTAATTCCCAAATTGTTCCTGTCCATCTTTTGCAAGACTTTCTCTGTCAGGTGGCACTTGAAAGATTGCAACAACAAAAAAAAAAGGACAGATCAATGTTGGCAATGTGAGTTAGTTGGCAAAAATCAGGAAAAATTAGGCTGAAAAAGTCCAATTCTGCAACAAAACATTGAATACTGAGATGTGAATCTCACTTGTGAGTGACAATCATCCTATTTACTTCTATTTGCATGCCTGGCTTGATTACCTAAATCCACCAAATTAATATGCAGTTTCCTATTCTTCCATGAACTGGTAAAAAACTAATGGCAACAAATCCTAACAGGAAAGCCAAAGTGAGTGGCTGATAGTGCCAGTTTACTGCTTGCTTTATCAGGCCTCCATCTTGGAGACAATCCCAAACATCTCATGGCACACTCCATGGACAGAGACAGCCTGCATCTCTCACCTCTGTCATCGACATGTAGCAGTCTCATTGCACATTCATAACATATTTCTCCTACTACTACACGGGGAGTGAAGGGCACCTCCTGGCTGGTAAAGTTTGATCTGATGCATAACTGTTCTTTAAAAATTCATGACTGCCAGGAATCCGAGGAGTTATAGAGTCATACAGCACAGAGACAGACCCTTTGGTCCAAGTTTCCCAAACTAAACGAGTCCTACTTGTCTGTATTTGGCCCATGTCCATCTAAACCTTTCCTATTTATGTTTGTCTAAATGTCTTTAAAATGTTGTAACTGTACCTACCCCTACCATTTGGTCTGGCAGTGCAATCCATACACACCACCTTCTGTGTGAAAACTTGCCCCTCAGGTCCCTTTTAAATCTTTCCCCTCTCACTTAAACCTATGCCCTCTAGTTTTGGATACTCCTACCTTTGGAAAAATATCTTGTTTACTCACCTTATCTATGCCCTTCATGATTTTTTAAACCTCACCCCTCAGCCTCTGACACTCCGGGGAAAAAAACATCTTAGCTTAACCAGTCTCTCCTCAAACCCTAGGTCCCGGCAACATCCTTATAAATCTTTTCTGCACCCTTTCAAGTTTAACAGCAGCTTCCTTATAGCAGGTCAACCAGAAATGTACACAATATTCTAAAAGTGGCTTCACCAATGTCCTATACAGCCGCAAAATGATGTCCCAACTTCTATGCTCAATGCTGACCAATGAAGGAAAGCATGCAAAAAACAGAAATTGCTGAAAAAGCTCAGCAGGTGTGGCAGCATCTGTGGAGAGAAATCAGAGGTAACATTTCAGATTTAGTGACCCTTCTTCAGTTTTCTTCACCACACTGTGACACCACTTTCGAGGAACTAATAACCTGCACCCTTTGTTCAACAACACTCCCGAGTGTCCTATTAACTAAGAAAGTCCCATCCTGGTTTGGCTTACCAAAACGCAATACCTTGCATTTTTCTAAATTAAATTCCATCTACTATTTCTCAGTCCTTTGGCCCTTTTGATCAAGATCTCATTGTACTCTCAAACATCCTTCTTCACTGTCCCCTATACCTGCACAATTATTAACCATACCAAAATTTCAGGCTCTGGTGAGAGGAAAGATGGTGCCATAGAAGTATGGTGCATGGTTAATAAGGAAAGTTACAGAGAATACAGTGAGAAAAATCACAGGACTCATAAGGAGAAACTCTCAATGAAATTCCCAAAGTCAACACTTAACTGATTTCAGTTACAGTTTAACCCAAAACAATCAAATCCCGTTTCATCCCAATTTCACATATTTGACCTTCTGATCTTTTACTTAAAAAACACCTTCACAGAACTGACTAAAACCCATCTATCTCTAATTTAAATCCAAATCCTGAAAATTGTAATAATATGATATACACATTTATCAGACTATACACCTTTGAATATTTTTGGAAGAGTCCACATAATGGCACATTTCATTTTTACTTAGGATGTCAACATTGCTAGCAAGTCTCTCCCTTACTGGGGTGGGGGTTAATTTTGCATCTTCCTCCTCCAGTTTGTTGTCTAATTACCCAACATATTTCATGTCTGGGCTGCAACGTTTTGACCTGATCAAGTGGTTTTGGATACATTTAATTCTGTATAAAGTTGCTGCTTCTGCTATTCAGCATAAATGTAGCCTTCTCGTGTAGCTTTACCAGCCTGACAATCCACTTTTAGATGTTCCTGGTATGGCAAGTAGTTAAACTCAAAAATTACATTACTATTGTCTCATAACAAAGGAGTATGTGTATGTATTCAATTTACCATCATACTACATTTGTCATATATGTCTCCTTGCACATTTCTGCGTCACATTTGCAGGAGGTTAATCTTATGAATATAAAATTCAAGCAAAAGTTAAACTGAACAAATGGGGAATATATCAAAACAACAAGGAAGAAACAAGAATGAGAATCAATAATCACAAAATTCAAGGACCTGCTGATAATAATGTGGAATTAATACCTCCATAGGGTGAAAAAGGAGCAGATGAATCCATCATATTCCTCAAAATTTAAACACATTTGAGTTACTGGGAGGAATTTTCCACTGCCTTGAGCAAAATGGTCGATGGCAAGAAGATTGGAAAAATACTATGAAACTGGAAAAGAAAACAGATTCTTGATATTAAGACAAAATATCCACTTTTCCCCTTAAATAGTAATTTCTGAGTCTCACTAATGAGCAGTGATTACTTTATTTCAATGTATTTGCATCCCACTAATGGCTAATTTTGCCTCATTTCCTTGAAACTACTAATTCTGAATCTAAATTGAATTCAAACTCCTCTCCTTGACAAGGAATGAGACAGCACCAATTCCTAACATAAAACAGTAGCTGCTTGGTAGCATTGGCTCACACTTGTATCTCCAAGCCTTTGGCCAACTCCACCTTAACCACAATTTCCCTGCATGCCTCACAGGTACAAGCCCCTTCCCACTTTCAACCATGCAAATGGGCATCACTAAACCACCAGTATCATCATGGCTACTCTTGCAGCAAATCACAACCCACATTAGCCCTTCATGACATCACTTTGGAATGGAGAGATATTTATGATTAAACAAAAAAAAACTGTAGATGCTGGAAATCAGAAACAAAAACAGAAATTGCTGGAAAAACCTCCACAGGTCTGGCAGCATCAGTTGACAGAAAACAGAGTGAATGCTTTGGGTCCAGTGACCCATCTCCAGGGATATTTATGACTTTTCTGCCTCTGTCTGGTCACTGTGTGAAAAAAATAATAAATCTACCTCTTCATCTACTTCAGGTTTTGTTGACATCTCTTTGAAGATGCTAACTTCTGACTTTAAAGGAATGATAATTGGGGGACTATGGCAACAAAAAGAAATCTGACTCAGTGACTAATTGCACGTTCTGTTTTTATATTAATTGTGTGTAAGGTCTTTGAACAGTTTTGTCAACTGTATGAACCAACCTGTAGTACAAAGAGAATCTTGAATAGTTGCCAATTAATAAACCTCTTACCACAACATAGTTAGTATGGAGAAAAAATACTTGCTTTGTCTAATTTCCCTGTCCTCACTAAATTCACTTTATACCTAATGACACAGGAAGCAGGAAGAAACCCCAACTCTCCTTTGTTTGTAAAAGATTATATTCTTAATACATGCAGTTTGGCACTCACAAACTGGAGAATCCTCAAATGAGAAGAAGTTCTACAACTCAATGTAGTTTTACATTCAAAACATAATATGGCTCCAACTAAGAATAATCATTTGAATTTATTTAGTTCTTAAAATGATAAAATATTCAGAAATGACGATAGCCAAATCTGAAATCTTATGCCAACATTTGCTGATAACATGCAAATTTCACCAAACTGCTGACATAAAGAAATATTCACTTAAGTTACATGACACTGTTACATGACTTCAGGCTGGATCTCACATTCCTTGCAATATTATGCTTCCAATATCATCAGGCAAAACAGGTAAATTATGCACCATTCAGTGCACTAGGGCTTAGCCCATAATCACTTATTCTCCCTTTACCCAGCCTCCTCTGCATCAATAAGATGACCAGAGCTTCAAACACTGCAACAGGTTTCCAACCAGCTACAAAAAGAAACACTGAAAACATTATCTTGCTGCTATAACTCTAGACAAACATAGTGGCATAGAACTAAGTTGTTCTGGAGAAAGTAAGAGTGTGCGATGTCATCTATCAGAATATTTTAAAGGTCAATGGAGATCTTAAAATCATGTAGATTTTTAAAAATATTCTTTGATAGGATTTGAGCATTAATGTTGAAAAATATGGTACTGGAAAAACACAGCAGTCTAGGCAGCATCTGAGGAGCAGGAGGATCGACGTTTCGGGCATAAGCCCTTCTTCAGGAATGAAGCTGGTGTGCCACGTGGGCTGAGATAAAAGGTAGGAGGGAGGGAATTTAGGGGAGGGGCGCTGGGAATACGATAAGTGGAAGGAGGTGAGGGTGAGGGTGATAGGCCGGAGAGGTCGGGATGAAGATTGCAGGTCAAGAGGGCAGTACTGAATCTGAGGGTTGGGACTGAGGTAAGGTGGGGGAGGGAGGGGAAATGAGAAAGCTGCAAAAATCTACATTCATCCCGTGTGGTTGGAGGATTCCTAGGAGGAAGATGAGGTGCTCTTCCTCCAGGCGTCGTGTGGCCAGGGTCTGGCGATGGAGGAGGCCAAGGACCTGCATGTCATTGGCGGATGGGAAGGGGAGATAAAGTGTTCAGCCACGGGGCGGTTGGGTTGGTTGGTGCAGGTGTCCCAGAGGTGTTCCCTGAAACGTTCCACAAGTAGGCGGCCTGTCTCCCCAATGTAGAGGAGACCACATCGGGTGCAGCGGATACAGTAAATGATGTGTGTGGAGGTGCAGGTGAATTTGTGATGGATATGGAAGGATCCATTGGGGCCTTGGAGGGAGGTGAGGGGGGAGGTGTGGGCGCAAGGTTTGCATTTCTTGTGGTTGCAGGGGAAGGTGCCGGGAGTGGAGGTTGGGTTGGTGGGGGGTGTGTACCTGACGAGGGAGTCGTGGAGGGACTGATCTCTCCTGAATGCTGATAGGGGTGGAGAGGGAAATATATCCCTGGTGGTGGGGTCTGTCTGGAGGTGGCGGAAATGACGGAGGATGATACGATGTATCCAGAGGTTGGTGGGGTCGAAGGTGAGGATCAGTGAGGTTCTGTCCTGGTGGCGATTGGAGGGGCAGAGTTCAAGTGCAGAGGTGCGGGAAGTGGAGGAGATGCGGTGGAGAGCATCATCAACCACGTCGGAGGGGAAATTGCGGTCTTTGATGAAAGAGGCCATTTGAGTTGTTCGGTAGTGGAATTGGTCCTCCTAGGAGCAGATGCGGCGGAGGGGCAGGAATTGGGAATATGGGATGGTGTTTTTACAGGGGGCAGGGTGGGAGGAGATGTAATCTAGGTAGCTGTAGGAGTCGTTCGGTTTGTAGTAAATGTCTGTGTTGAGTCGGTCGCCCGAGATAGAAATGGAGAGGTCTAGGAAGGGGAGGGAGGAGTCTGAGATGGTCCAGGTAAATTTGAGGTTGAAGTGGAAGGTGTTAGTAAAGTGGATGAACTGTTCAACCTCTTCGTGGGAGTACAAGGTAGCGCCAATACAATCATCGATGTAGCGGAGGAAAAGGTGGGGGGTGGTGCCAGTGTAGCTGCAGAAGATGGACTGTTCCACATATCCGACAAAGAGGCAGGCATAGCTGAGGCCCATGTGGGTGCCCATGGCTACTCCTTTGGTTTGGAGGAAGTGGGAGGATTGGAAGGAGAAGTTGTTAAGAGTGAGGACCAGTTCAGTCAATCAAAAGAGGGTGTCAGTGGAAGGGAAAGGTGGGGTCATGGTCAAGGGTGAAGTAAGAGGAGGTGTCCGCGAGTTGGCGTCTAGCCTCAGCAGTGTAAAGATCGGTGCGCCAAACTACTACTTCGCCTCCCTTGTCTGCCGGTTTGATGGTGAGGTTGGGGTTGGAGTGGAGGGAGTGGAGGGCTGCGTGTTGTGAGGGTGAGAGGTTGGAGTGGGTGAGAGGGGTGGACAGGTTGAGGCGGTTAATGTCGCGGCGGCAGTAGGCTATGAAGAGATCGAGGGTGGGTAAGAGGCCAGCATGGGGTGTCCAGGTGGATGGGTGAGTTGGAGGCGGGAGAAGGGGTCGTCAGAGGGTGGGCGAGAGTCCTTGTTGAAGAAGTAGGCGCGGAGGCGAAGGCGGCGGAAGAAATGCTCGATATCTAGCCGCGTGTCGAACTCATTGATCCGGGAGCGTAGGGGGATGAAGGTGAGGCCTCTGCTGAGGACTGATCGTTCATCCTCAGAGAGGGGGAGGTCTGGAGGGATAGTGAAAATACAGCAGGGCTGGGACCTAGGACCTGGTGTGGGGCTGGAGCTGGGAGTGGGGGGGCGGGGAAGTCAGTTGTGGGGGTGGAGACCGACATGGGGGCGGAGATCGACGTGGTCCTTTTTCCTAGCCATATCGAACCCCTCTGGATCCTTTGAGCACTGATGGCAAGGCAAGCATTTCTTACTTATCTGTAATTGCCTTTAAACTAGTGTTTTGCTATATCTTTTCAAAGATCAGTTATGTGTCAACCACATTGCTATGGATCTGGAGCCACACATCAGCCAGTCTTAAGGACAGCAGATTCTGTTCCCAAAAGAAAATTTGTGAACCTGAATGAGTTTTTATAATCATTGATTTTAGTTTCATGGTCACCTTTATTGACACCAGATTTTCAATTCCAGATTTTTTTAAAAACAAATAATTGAATTTAAATTCCAACAGGTGCATTGGTAGAATTTGAGCCTGCATTCCCATAGCATTAGCCTGTGTTTCAGTTCTCTTATTATTCATTGAAATTACCACTATGCCTATGTCTTCCCCCCAAAGGAATGCGCACAAATTTCTGAGTGGACAAGTTAAGTATGTGGAATTTTGAATTCAATTTGCATCTCCCTCCCATATGATTTTTTTTTTAAGAGGATTTAATCGCGAGCAAATTGTTATTTCAAATTCTAATTCAAACTTAAGCATAAATACTTCTATTACTTCTACTAGCAGCCCTAGTAATCTGTCCTAACACTTTGTGGGATCTGTGGACAAACACCCCATATTTCACTGTTCCTCTGAGTTTCACAACATAATGTCTGTCTATATCAAATTAGGCTACTGACCTGAAAGGAAGAGGGAGCTCCGGTTGTTGTGAATTTCTGTTTTTCCGATCAGGAGACCATTAGGATAGTCAAGTCCAGAGGTGAAATGAGAGTTTCTGAAGGAGGTAGATGAGGCAGGAGCAGAGGCAAGTGATGGAAGTGAGAATGTTGAGGAGAGGAATGATGACAGGAAGATCAGCCTAGAAGTTACGAGGAGGAAGAAGGTCACAAGTTGCAGGAGGATGTGGACAGATTAGTCAAATTGACAGATGAGTGGCAGATGCAGTTTAACCCTGAAAAATGTGTGAGGTGATACATTTTGAAAAAAGTAACCAACAATGGAATAATCCGTGAATGGGAGGAGGGAAAATCAGAGGAACAGTGAAACATGGGGTGTTTGTCCACAGATCCCTCAAAGTATTAGGACAGATTACTAGGGCTGCTAACAAGGCATATAGGTCATTTGCTTTCAGGCTTAGTATAGCTTGTAAGAGCAGTAAGGTTTTGTTGGTCCTTTGGTTAGGTCACAGCTGGAGTATTGCATGCAGTTCTGGTTGCCTCATTGTAGGAAGGATGTGTTTGCCTTGGATGGGGTGCAGAGGAGATTCATTAAGATGTTGCCTGGGACAAAGTATTTTATCTAATGAAGAAAGGCTGAATAAGTTCAGGTTGATTTCTTTCGAGCATAGCAGGTTGAGGAGGGAACTGATAGAGGTGTATAAGATAATGAAGGGCATGGATATGATTGATAGGAAACAGTTGTTTCCCTTACTTGAAGTGTCAAAAATGAGATAACATAATTTTAAGACAAAAGGCACAAGGTTTAGACGAGATTTGAAAATAAGATTTTGTTTCACCCAGAGGGTGATGGGAATCTGGATTGCTCTACTTGGGAGGGTAGCAGAGTAAGGAAAGTTCACAATTTTTAAAAAGTATGTGGATGATCAATTAAATGTTGTAAAATGAAAGCTATGGGCAAAGTACAGAAAGTAGGATTAGTGCAGATAGGTTAGCACAGACTTGATGGGATGAAGGGCCTCTTCTATGCTGTATGATTCTCTGAGAAGCACAACATTGCGACAAATGGAATCCTCAAATTACAAATCATCTGGTTCATCTGAAGATAATAGCTGGACAGTAGAATGGATTTGACAATGAAAGTATACAGTTTCTCAGGAGGATTAAAGAAAATGATTTCAGTTGCCTTACATTTAACCTGAGAATATTGCAGCTAGCCCACAAGAGGACACCTAGAAAGAATTCTGATAACACAAGGACAATGAAGAAATTGAACAAGCTCATGGAGGTACAGGAAAATATGTTGGCATCCCACTTATTCTTCAGTGAGCTGGATAGCCAATCAGGTGAATGGTAAATTTCTACAATATAGAGAAATATTCAGGATTCTAGAATCATAGGAAATTTGTGCTGTTTATGGAAAGTCATTGAACACATGATGTCAAAGAACAATGTAAATTGTATTGTCAAATAATAACTCTTTTCAATCAGCCTCTTATTATGTTGGGGATAAAGAATGGAAGTTTTCCCCTAGAATTCCAATACAGAATTGCTCACAAATATGGATGTTGTACTCTTCCCCACTACTTTCTGTGTTGGGCTAAGAGACAGTGATTTATGAATATGTTCTGTTTCTCATATTCTTCCCAATTAAATAGCAAATATCTATAAAAGCAGCTTATAGAAGCTAGGTGTTTGGTATGCTTTCTTTTATAGGTCAGAGTATTGAGTACAGAAGTTGAGAGGTCATGTTGTGGCTGTACAGGACGTTGGATAGGCCACTGTTGGAATATTGCATGCAATTCTGGTCTCCTTCCTATCGGAAAGATGTTGTTAAACTTGAAAGGGTTCAGAAAAGATTTACAAGGATGTTGCCAGGGTTGGAGGTCCTGAGCTACGGGGAGAGGCTGAACAGGCTGGTGCTGTTTTCCCTGGAGCATCGGAGGCTGAGGGGTGACCTTATAGTGATTTACAAAATTGTGAGGGGCATGGATAGGATAAATAGACAAAGTCTTTTCCCTGGGGGTGGGGAGTCCAGAACTCAAGGGCATAGGTTTAGGGTGAGAGGGGAAAGATATAAAAGGGACCTAAGGGGCAACCTTTTCATGCAGAGGATGGTACATGTATGGAATGAGCTACCAGAGGAAGTAGTGGAGGCTGGTATAATTGAAACATTTAAAAGACATTTGGATGGGTATATGAGTAGGAAAGGTTGGGAGGGATATGGGCCGGGTTAAGCAGGTGGGACTAGATTGGGTTGAGATATCTGGTCGGCATGGATGGGTTGGACCGAAGAGTCTGTTTCCATGCTGTCCATCTCTATGACTCTATGATAATTCAACAACCGTCATTCTACATTACCTTCTTCAGTGCTTGATATTTCACTGTCCTTCCACTTCCTTATGCAGATCAATACGTCCCAATTTGGATCCATGCAAAGACATGTTTCAAGTGGTCATGTTGGTGGCATGTAGTAGAGTTCAGATATAGTTGTTGGTTGATGGATTTTTACTTTGTGTTTACAACAACGTATGAAGCAATATAGAATGCCAGTACATTTGGATGCATTTGCGCACATTGTCTATGAGCACATTTATGTAACTTGCAAGACAATTGCTTAAATATCTCCATAGTGACAAACCCTTCCATTTAACTGAATTCACATTATTTGACAATCTCCTTTCACACAATTTAGAGTTCAATTATGGATTTTAAAAGCTAATTTTGAAATATACATGCTATTTTCAAATTTTATTGCTTTTCATGACTCGGTTCTGTTTAATTTATGCTGGCTCACTATCTATTAAAAATACAAATGGATCTCCTTATGTAAATATATCACACTTTGCTATATTGTACATGCAAAGCAATCTCATGAAAAGAAGCGAGAACATAATTCTTTCCCTTGCAGCTTCTTATTACGGGACATGTTCTCATATTCTTATAAAACAGGGTGCAATGTTTCTTGAGCAAAGCAACAAAAGGTTTGTTGTTGTTTATAAGATATAATTTGTACAATTTTTATAACATACTGGCGTTCAGTCAGTCTTTCAAGCTAAAGATATTTTTTCTAGTTTTTCGTTGCATTTTCAGAGAGGCAGTAACTAATTCTCATATCGAAAGAGCCAGCAGCTGCTCACGACTGCCAATTGGCTGGTGCTAGTCTATTAATCATTGAGTGTTTGTGATTCCAACCATCAATCACCTGATGTTCATGCCTGGACTCTCATCCACTATTTTCACATTTTTAAATCTTCATTATCTTGACTTATAATTTTACTTTTATCAGGCTTAACTCAGCAGACAATACTTAAAATATTTACATTGTCATCACCCAACAAGCTTAGCAATGGTTAAAAAGTGACTTGAGCTTCACACCAAGGATAAACTGTGCTGTAAATCAGGTATGAAGACTTCCTCCAGGGAGACCTACTCTACTTCATTCCAGTGTCAGGATAGAACCATTTCATTCAACATTAATATTAACTGCAGTGTCCTTAATTAGCTGGGAATATCAAATCAGACAATACTCGAAATAGCCTGTTTAATTCTTCAGTTACAGAGGAACTAGGCCATTGCAGAACTCCTTATAGGCCGACAGTTTTACTTTGAATTAATTTTAGTTCTTCTTATATATTTCTTCTTCAGTTTAATTATAATCTTCAGCAAGGGTCAGTTTTGAAAAGATCAAACTTGAACTCAGAATTTAAACTTAACTTGATTCTTCACTTGAGGCTGTTATGTCGAGGATTGTTACTGTCTGTTATTGATTGTCTGTTTATTTCTTATGATTGTACTTTCCAGAGTCATTTCTATTCTCAGAAATGTAGCACCTAATGTTCCTAAAACAAAAGCTTTTTTTTATTATGAAAACAACATTTGCTAGTCCTTTACTCTCATCATGAAAACGTTAAACAAATATCTTACCAAAAGTCTGTTTTTGCAATACCGTGTTCGGCAGAACTAAACCTTGACCTCCCCATCATTAAACACTGCCTGCCATCGGCCAATTTGCATTATTCCCATATAGATTAAAGATTCCTGCATAAAACAACAACATTTTATGGACAAGGATTTAGCTAGAACTTTTAGAAACCATCATTTCATGTTGTAAATAGTAATCAAGCATTTCCAGCAAAACCATATGGGTCTCCACAAATAGTGTGATTAGACCAGTTGCAATTGATTGATATATTTTTGAAGTGCATTTGACAAATGTACAAATCATTTTCAAAACATAACATTGTTTGCCATCACAAAAGAATGGAGCAGTATGTAACTGCTAAGACAAAATTGTCTCAGTCAATACAAGCTTTGATTCCCCTCCAAGCCCTCTGTTTTCAACTTTTAAAGAACATTCCAGGGGAGAACAAAGAACAAAAAACTTCAAAGATCCTTTGAAGCTCATTTTGAAACAAAGCAATATTAACATTTTTGGCTGGGAGGAACTTGGTGCCGATCATTCAATATGGTGACAATTTGTTCACCAAGATGCGTTATGCTCCAAGTCACAACATCTGAATGGTAATAGAGTAGTGGCAGAGAAGGAAAGAAAAGGAAACAACTCCTGGACACTGATCTCACTACCCTGTGGGACATCTTACCCCAGATGGCCAAAGATCTATGGGCCATGAATCTGCCAGTTCAATGACACACCAACCCTGACAGAAACTCACTGCTGAGCACATTTATCCTTGAATGGAGGAACAAATCTTTGTCAGCGAGCAAGCAATACATGAACAAGCAGAGTGAAAGTAAAGTAAGACTGAACTTGTACAAGCAAAACTTCACAAAAAAACTGATTTATTTTCTATAAATATCGACATATTAGAAAATTGAACCATAGCACTCACTCAAAGATTCGAAGATATGAATAATAATCCCAAGGTTTAAATCATCTATTATTGCAAACATTGCTATATTTGGTTGCATTAGCACCAATATATTTGATACTGCAGGTACCTTTCCAGTTCAGAAACAGTGTTCACAAGCACACACATAATGGTGAGAACTCTAGCCAAGCTGCAGGATGGTGTGTTAGACTGCTCAGAATAGGCAGAGCATGAGGTCAGTACGCATGTAATACTGATTTGATACTTGTGCTGTCATTTCCACTCTGGAAGCTCTAGCTAAGATCATTCTTTAATTTCACACAGCACAACATCAGCTGCAGAAAGGACCACTTAGCAATACCACTCTAAGCGATCTTCAACTACTTAATTGATGATTGCTGATTCATTTCTACTGGCTGGGTTTATACAGGTGCAAAGTGGTTTGTACTGCGAAGGAGTGGCACATAAATAAGTTTGACCTGCTGTCAAGGTTTCTCCTCAAACCACTTGCAGGCCAGGCGTAGGTTCAGTATGTCTATTCCCCTGACCTGCAATCTCTGTGGGAGAATGAATAGAAGCAACACAGAAGAGGGAAAAAACTGTTCAAAGAGGGATGCTTTTTCCACCCACAGTTTTCAGGAAGTCTTCTCCTTCAACCAGTGAAAAATAGTGTGTCAGATGCCTCTGATTCAGCAAAGAGATAAACTGCAAGAGTTGCCATCTGATGCAGCCTCAAAGCATGGCATGACTTGAATTGATTGGTTTGTGTTAAGGTGGTATTTCTAACAATTTTGAGTTTGTCAGAAGGGACGGATGTAGGTCATGTCAGTGAACTACACTGTGCATGATAAAGATATTTCCATTAGTCTAGGAAACAGGATCTGCTTGGTCCCATGTAGTAGAGAAAAAACACTTTCTGGTCTAACCTAAAGAACTTCTTGTAGTTAATATTTTCATGCAGAAGGTAGGATGGAGATGGAGCAAATTGCCAGAGGAAGTGGTCAAGCCCGGTATAATTGCAGCATTTAAAAAAGAATTGGACAGTTCTATGATTAGGAAAGGTTTAGACGTATATGGGCCAAATGCAAGCAAATTGGATCAGTTCAGTTTGGGAAACATGATCACTATGGACGAGTTGGAGCAAAGGGTCTGCTTCCTTGCTGTATGATGCTATGGCCCAAAGATCTAATTTAATGCAATGTTTCCCACCTTTTCCCACAGTGACTGTATTTTTGAGCCTTGAAAATTGTCATAGCCCTCAGTAAGGAGCAGGGAGTAGGGCCTATGAGAGTTGGAACACAACAGCTACAATTCTGACTGAATTTCGTGGCAATCCTTTCAAAACTCACAATCATTCACGGTCCTGAATGTCACGGGCTATATTGCAAAATCTGGAAGAACTACATGAATCCAACAAAGCCTTCATTGATATTAAGAGGAACTATCTGTGTTTTCAAACAAGTTCTGGGAATGGCAAGAAGTTTGTTCTCACCTTCATTAACTGCAAATCTCGCTTCATCAATTTGAAGGTTTTCACAGGACAGAAACCGAATGCTTAGGATTTCTGACACGAAAGTCAGGACAGACACCTGGCAATTTGAGGTCACCGCATGTTCCATTGGACCACCAACATCTCAGGGCATGCTCTACGGCACACTGACCACTCACAACTCACATTCATGGACACTGGCATTTTTTCACATGTCAACATCTCCACACCATTGTATCACATCTTTGATCCACTTGCACAATGTTCCTGCACTATAGAGCACACTGGATTCTATCATTGAAATGCTACCACAAGGACAGTTTGCAGGCAGAGATGGCCACCCACTCACAAATAGATTAGCTGCATCACAGGGTTGCTCACTTACTTCTCAATCACTCACAGCCTACCTGGAGAAAGATGACAGCTATGGTGTTGATGGGAGGTTCACCGACACACAGAGGTGGAACCTGGAAGTAACTGTTCAAGGAACAGTTGCAATTGCTTTCTACCATCTTGTAAATCATAAATGTGTAGTGGATATGAAAATGGCTGCAACCATCCCTGGAGTGGGTGTGGTAGGTGTTCTGTGAGGAAGGGGGTTTCAGATTCCAGCAATGTGAGGCCCTTCAACAGGCAATACCATTCCATATAGACTCATCCATTACAGAGTAAACACACCCTGTGGACATGGAATGCCCAGAGACCCTCATGCACTGACCTGTGTGGAATACATTTCCCTCCCTAATCATTGAAGACCATTTTATGCAAGATCCAGCTGAATGGCTCTAAGGACTGTGATGCAAGAACAATATCTGTGTCCCTGGGAAAATAGTACATTGATGGTGGAGCCACAATCACTGTGATACACCCATTGCCTACCCATGGGGCAGCAGCTGATCACCTCACACCTTGGCCCATGGAACATCATGCAGGGGACAAAGATGGTTGGCTTCATTATCTGGCAGCTTCAGTTGTGGCTTTACTAAGACTCAAACAGTGTACGTACATTTACAAACATGAGAAATTATGTACAGTGAGGTCCCTGATTGTCAACACCATTGAGTCTCCTCCTGCCTGAGGTTGAGCAAGTGCATTGTCTCAGGCAGTTCTCAGAATGCCAGCACCTCTGAGCATTTCCTCCTCGGCCAGCTGCAGAGACATGGCAGTGATCAGCATATGCTCCCAATCCTAATCTAGGTAATGTAGCTACTGCAGAGTCAGTTTCCGAGCCTGTGGAAAGTTTAGGAAGCAGCCTTGTCCATGCTTCCTCTGAGACATCCATGCTCGGCTCCTGAGGGTGCTAGAGGGGATATGTTGTGGTGCTTTGCTTTTCCCCATCAAAACCGTGGACACAACGCAGGTACATGCAACAGAAGGCATCAATGCCAAGAGTTAGAATTTGTGTCAGGCAAAAATAATACTGATAGAGGCTTTGATATCAGAAGTATACCACAGTAAACATTGCTGCTTACTCAATTGGAATGACATGGATGTCTGGTCAACTCAGCAGGACAAGTCTCTGCCAGGATCCTTTCCTCATCAGGGGCAAGGAGACTGGTATTGGACACCCACTGCCCCACTAACCCCTTTTTGTCATACTGCAGATTGTTTTCTCCTCTAACAACAGAAAGAGTGGAATAGAATGAGGTGAAAGTAGATGGCACAGCTGTTGATGCTGTTGCAGGATGGGGAAAGATAGTGAGGTGTCACGAGTGAATAAGAAATTAATAGAGAGGGCATGCAAGGTTAGTGGTGTGGGGTCTACAGTAGAGAGAATGAACGAGAGACGTTTGTTGCATACAATAGTAAGAGTGGTAGAGCATGGGCCTTGATGAGAGGTGTGTACAGTAACAGAGTAAGTGTGAAATTGCTGAGAATAGATGGTGCTCCTTGCCTTTCTGGGGCTGAGAAGGTCAGTGATCTTCTTCCTGCACTGCTGGACATTTTACCGAACAGTAGAGATGGCCATTGTCTAGGTGGCAAACTCAAACCACGTTGGCAGGGTCTGGTGTCATGGCCTCTTCTGTCAATTCTGTACAAAGAAGACAAGTCTCCTGTGCAGCACCCCATGCACAGGGACCTCAAAGTCCCCGTCAGTGAATCAAGGCACCAATTTGCCCTGATCATCCATTATCTTCAGGAGAGTGTGCAGTCATGTAGGGCAGCTTTGGAATGTCAGAGTTTCAATAGTAGAAACACGATAACATCCTGGAATATAGACACAATGATGAGTTCTTCCATCTATGGAGAGTTTTGCCACAGGGACACAGAAAATCATTAATCATGTGAGCTTGGGGGTGCAAGACAAATCATGAGGCCTCAGTCCACGAAATGTCAGGAAAATTACACTTAACCAAACTGTTGTAAGGTTCAGCCCAGAGACTGTTAGGTCTCCGTCTAAATCCTAACTTGTTCTTCCCACAAGTCCAAAGGGCATCATCATAGTGATTACCTCATAATAGCTTAACACACTATTAACTCATTCAGACCTAGAAGCAACATGCCCTCACACCTTTGTTTTCTATTATTGTACATTTGTGCATATACTGTAATTGCATTTACCACAACACATCTCTCCCCAATTCTGACTATCTAAAGATTTGCAGAATGTGTTCTCTTCAGTCTTGAAAGGTGGTAGTTTTATGAGTAGAACACCACTGTCTGGGCTCTGTAGTCCCTTTCGATTTGAAGGCTTTTAATCTCTTGGATTTCTTTCATAAAGAATGACTTCCCAGATGAAATAGGAAATTCATTTTGTGCAACCTCCTGAATCTCTGAAACAGAGATTTGTGTCCTGCTGAGAAATGTTCCCTCCAATCTTTCTTCATTTTCATGCAGAGCTTGTTTGTTGCACGGCCACATTATTTATCTATTTATCCATTTATTTATTTATTCTTGAGATGTGGCCATCACTGGCAAGGCCATCGCTAATTGTTCTTTACCATGTAGTGGTGAGCCACTTCCTCGAATCACTGCACATTGAGGAGTGTAGGGGTGAACACAGAGCTGTCAGGAAAGAAGTTCCAGGATTTCAACCCAGCATTGTTGAAGGAATAATAATATATTTCCAAGTCAAGATGGTGAGTGGCTTGGAGAGGAATTTGCAGTTGGAGCTGTTTCTATGTACTTGCTGCCTTTATCAATGCAGACAGAAAGAACACATACAAACACGGCACCTGTTTCAACTAAATAAAATAAGTGACAGTCATTTTCTTTGTAATTACGCTATGGTAATACCTGTACCAATCAGGGTCCATTGTCAACCAATCAGCACTCTCCTCACATTCGATGTAATTTTTTTTCACTGCACACTGATATTCTTGAGAATTGTCCCTAATGAGTTCAAGATGAAAAGGTTCAATGAAATTTACCTTTCTTTTTTCAGCAGTATTCTTTTTGAATGAAAATTGCTGTGGAATATTTTCTTCCGAAAGCAGGCAGGGCTACAATTTATCTCCTCTTCTGAAAGAGGGCCTCAACTTTTCAGGGCTACACTGAACAATGAGCTTAGGACTTCTACTTACTCCCATCATGAGATGCCAAAACTTTTTGTCTTGAGGCAAGAACGTTATCAGCTGACCTAAGTTGACTTAGAGAGACATGAGATTTAAAGTAAAAACCTCTTTGTGAACAATTAAGAGAACCAAGTTTTTTTTTTTGGAGCTATGAAAGATTCCTGGAAGTTTCATTTCCGCTTTCTGCATTATCTGTGTAGGCGTCACAGACTAATATCCGTATTCAACCACAAGACCACAAGAGATGAGAAAATCAATAATGTCAATTTATGAGAAAGGATTCAGATTGGAACCATCAAGGTAAGTGCTACCTATTGATCTGACTTGCAAGAAATGTGTAGGAATGGTGTCTGAGAAATTTTACTCCTCCATCAAAACGCATTAAGGAAAACAAGATGCAGCAATTCAGCCATTGTACAGTGAATGGACCAAAGGCTCCATGGACTGAGATATGCTGAATATAAAGTAGAATCATTGTCAAGAGAGTAGTTAGTCAGGTGGAGGAACCAATTTATTTTGTTACTGTCAAAAAACTGCAGGACAACTCTGGCTAAGTGTGGGACTGAAGGAGATCATTTGCTGGAAATCGAGGATCAAATATAAATCACAATTATGCCCTAAAAAAGGCTGAAATCATTTTGCTTTAATGTTGATTCACTAAGAGCTGTTCAATGTAATCACTTTTAAGCCCTATTTTTTGGTACATTCTTAATAGAGTATAAAACATATCCGCAGAGGAGGTTGGGTAGTCAGCCTTTCATATCCCAAACTATTCAATCTTTGTATTTCAAGTTTCTCTGACTCTGTAAAGATGTGACATTCTGGAATTTCTCTCCAGAGAGCCATTAAATTTACTTCTGCAGTTAGCTTGACTGTATCAGTCCTCTTAATAAAACAAAAGATATCCAGAACAAAGATATGTTCAAATATTCTTTGAAAAAAGGCCTGTACAATCTCCACCCACTACCACCCTCCTTCACTTGGATGAGCTTGTTCTTACTTTGAATAACTTCTCCTTTAACTCATCACACTTTTTCCAAGTCAAAGGTGTGACCATCTGTACCCGCATGGTCCCAGCTATACCCATCTATTTTTGGGTCTGTGGAACATTCCTTGTATCAGTCTTATTTGGCCCCTCTTGACAACTTTCTCCAGCACGTCTTCATTGCTGTTTTCTGTTCTTGTCCAGAATTGGAAAAATGCCTCAGTTTTGCTTCCAACGTCCATCCTTCTCTCACCTATCATTTGTAATTCTTCCCTTCCATTTCTTTACTTCACTGTTTCCACTTCTGAGGAAAGACTGTCCATCAATATCCATTACAAGATCATTGATTCCCACAGTTACCTGAGTACACTGCCTCATTTCATTGCTTCCTGCAAATATTCCATTTCATTCTCCCAGATTCTCCATCACATTCCAATGACGCCACCTCCTGTAGGGAGACTTCAGAAATGACTACCTTTTTCTTCAACCAAGTATTCCCACCTATGGTGGTTGATAGAGCCCTCAGCTGTGTCCAACCGGTCCCCTACACTTCTGCCCTAACCCCTCCCCCTCCATCCCAGAGGTTCCACTTGTCCTTACTTTCTACCCCATTAGTCTTTGCATTCAAAAGATCACCCTTAGCTATTTCCACCAAGTCCAGCAGGATGCCACCATTCTCCAAATCTTATCTTCCCCTCTACTCTCAGCATTCCACAGGGACCATTGCCTCCATGACACAGTGACCATTCCTCCATCATACCTGATGCTTCCTCCTTCCCCATAGCACCTTCCCATGCAGAAGGTGTAAGACATGCCAATTCACCTCCTCACTCCTCACTGCCCAAGGCAACAAGCACACGTTCCATGTGAAGCTGCATTTCACTTGTACCTCTTTCAATCCAGTCCACCCTATTTGTTGTTCACAATGCAGTGTCCTGCATATTAGTGAGAACAGACTCGTTGACTATTTTTGTGGAACACCTCCACTCTGTACATAAGAATGCCTCCAACCTCGCTGCCATTTCAGTAAACCACCTTGCTCTCATCCTGGACCTGCTGCTTTCAAAGAAGCCCAACATGAGCTCAAGGAATGATACCTCATATTTTACTTCAGCACTCTGCAGTCTTGAGGTCTCAATATTGAATTCAATAACTTCAGAACTTGGCTGCTTTATGTCTGTTCTCCATTTTTCTTGCATTCTAGCCACACACCCTTTCCTCTTCGGTGTGCTTGAGAATGTTGTGGGTAGTGGCCCAAAAAGCACTGATACAAGGAATGTTCCACATGTTAAACAGATGGGTACAGCTGAGACCATGCGGGTACTGATGGTCACACTTTTGACTTGGAGAAAATGTGAGCTATTAAAGGAGAAGTCATTCAAAGTAAGAACAAGCTCAGCCAAGCAAAGGTGGGTGGTAGTGGTTGGACACTGTACAGGCTTTTGCTCAAGGAAGATTTGAACATGTTTTTTAGGAGGATTGATACAGTCAAACTGACTGCAGAACTAAATGTAATAGCTACCCGGAGAGAAATTCCAGAATGTTTGTGTCTTGCTTCCTGGAATATTACTGGTTAATTTTGGCTAACTAGATTGTGTGAGTGTTTTGTATTTAGCGAAGTCAATGTTATTTCCCTTATGGTAGAAGATATACGAAGACATTGATGAACTTCTGAAGAAGCTGTATTTTGTTCGTTCATGTGTTTCATGTAAACAAAACCAGTTTGCTCATTTACATAATGTGGTAATGTGTATTCACAATGTACACCTCATTGTCAGTATGGGATGAGTGAGAACAGCTATCTGCCAGACAGTAATGCAAGAATGAGGAACTGAAGAAATCCATGAAGGTCATTCATCCACGTCTTACCAATTCGATCACAATGTTAATAATAATATGATTGCAAGAGCTTAAGTGAACAACATAACCATAGTAACAGAATGATTAGGAGTAATTGAGACAAGCTAAGTGCCTCTTCTGCTTTCATGTTGTTATTTTGATGCCACTTGTAATATTTAGTAGTAGTGACATTAAATCTCAGGATCAAAGGTAAAATAAGAGTTGTGAATAATTCATTCAATGTCATCCCGCAACACCTTTCGAAAAATTAGAAAGAATATTATGATACTGCGCTTCAAAAGGAGATGTTTGGTCAAGTGGCCAAATGCTTACTCCAAGAGACAGATTAAAGTAGTGAACTAAGAGGAAAATGAGGTGAAGGGTGTAGGTAGGGTAGACCAAGAGACAAGATCGAAGGCAGAGTCACCAATAGTAGTGTGCTTAAAATTGGGGATACATAAGAGGTCAGAATTAAAATGTAGATATCTTAGAAGGGGACTGAGGAGATTACAGAGTTAGGGAAGGTAGAATGACAGCCTAAGTACTCAGTTAAATTGATTCATATCAGATTTATAATTAAATAGAAGGAAAATAGATATAAAACAGACATTAAAATGGCCTGTGGAGAGCAACAGGAGGCACTGACATAAATATTCATTCACAAATCGACAATTTTAATTAAACCCTGCAGGAATAATTTTTATACTGACAATATTTAATTGCAACAAATATAAGCATAATTTGGCACAATTAATCTGAATGCACAATTAATCTGAAATGCAGTATATTTAATTAAAATGCATCTATTTAATCTAAATACCACACACCTTTCAGTGCTAAAGACATACATAGCTTTGTGTCCAGTGCCATTACCTTTAATGTTTTCTTGTTTGAATAAGATCAGAACTGTCGACATTCCTGAATATAAATCCTTTGAAATTGTACGGATAGAACGTACAGCAGGGAAGTGCACCCGAAAACATGGTACCATCTGGGGAAAGGTGTAACACAGAAGTACATTCATGATAAGTAGACCAACTAAATTATCCCACAGCAATGAACCACGCCCACATTGTACAACCCTGTCACATCTAAACATTAATGGTGGGGAGTCAGCTAAACAAATAATGAGACTTAAGAGGCTCTATAAACATCACCATTCTCAATCATGCAAGTTAACTATGCAAGATCAGCTTGGAGCATTTGCAATCTTCTTCAGCAAGAGGTACCAAGTAGATGATCCACCTCCACCTTCTCCTTTAGATTCCCATCATCACAGATAGCAAACAATTCAATTCATTCAACTAGATACCAAGGGACAGCAAGATGCAGGAGAAAAATGCCCAGTAATTACAATCAAACTAAACTTGTTGAAGCCCCATCATCTCTGACCCAGAAAATCATTATCCTTGGAGTACCATCTTAACATTAAATCACTTCAACAACAATCTTCTCTTCATAAGCATCAATAATGAAGCAGTGTGTTTAATGTTCACTGTATTCAAATTCTTCTGTAATTTCTTAGATAAAGAAGCAACCCATGCCTTTATGAAAAGTTAAATCAGATGAACTGCAGCAGTTCAAGAACATGACCTAGCACCTTTTTCTCAAGGGAAATTAGGCTTGAACGTCAAATGCTGGTCTTCTCTGTGTCACTGCATCCTGTGAAAAAATCAAAGTATCAGTAATGTCTGAGCAACAGTCTGAGCTAAGGAGTGGCAAAAAATATTTATGCCAAACAATGATCATAACCTATGAATGGCTAACCACCTCACCTTAATATTCACAACTCAGGTTCCAGTGATTGCCAGTCACCAGATACATAATTGCTGCTAGAGCAGCTCAAAGGTTGGGAGTTTTGCAGCAAGTCTTCACCCCCTGATGCTTCAAAGTCTATTTGCTACAAAGCATTTGTCAGGACTATGATAGAATTTTCTGCTCTTGCCCGGTTACATGTAGCTGTTACAGTATTTGAAAAGATTGACAATAATCCGACGATAAAGTAACACATTTGGTTGGCAATTCATCCAAGAACCTAAACAACTACATCATCTAATATCAGTACACATCATAAGTTCCAGAAATATCGAACCTGGTCATTTTAAGATGGGGTTTAACTGATTTCTCCCAATTCCCATTGAAAACTTACAGTGCTGAAATAAAGTGAATCCGTTATACTGCAGGGAACACACCAACAAGTGAAACAACAGTCGGCTCGATTTTGCCTAAAATAAATACAAGAAATAATAGGAAATTCTGGGTAAGTGGTTGGGACTCATTAGCACCACACATGTTGTACTATTTGGGATGGCACAGTGGCTCAGTGGTTAGCACTGCTGCCTCACACCAGCAGCGTCCCAGATTCAATTCCAGCCTTAGGTGACTGACTGTGTGGAGTTTGCACATTCTCCCCGTGTCTGCGTGGGTTTCCTCTGGCTGCTCCGGTTTCCTCTCACCATCCAAAGATGTGCAGACTAGGTGAATTGGCCGTGTTAAATTGCCCATAATGTTAGGTGCATTAGTCAGAGGGAAATGGGTCTGGGTGGGTTACTCTTTGGAGGGTTGGTGTGGACTGGTTGGGCCGAAGGACCTGTTTCCACACTGTAGGGAATCTAACTAATGCAGGAAGACCTGAATATGGTGCATACGGCAGAAATCCATGTCAGATGCTTTATTGGACTAGCCATGAGAGACATATAGTTGTTGGAGCATATATATACCCACCACCACTGACAGCAATGATTCTTTTCAATTAGATTCCAAGGAACAGCAGGACACAGAAAAAAACTGTCCAGTAATTAGAATCAAACTAAAGTAAACATACCTACTGTTGCAGAACATGACGTTATTTAAGGTGCAACACTTTGTTTGATGCCTGCAGAGCCATCTTGGAATTTCATGCTCCAGCAGCCACCCTCTGTTAACCTCAAACAGCTGAACATATGTTCATGCAGCAGGAACAATCCATCGCATATACCATTTAAAGTGGCCATCAACTAATTTACCTACATGCAGGTTAATCAAAGTGTTTCTTTTTATTGTTGCTATGATTCTGAAAGTCTTTATGCTTTCTCAAGTCATTTACAATTGCAAAATTCAACAAGGACTGGTGCACCAGATGCCAATTAACATCTTGTTGACTTCTAACCTTCTGCACAGAAGACATTGCTCCCAGAAATGTGTGCATTTTATCCCAGGAATATATCAGACCTTGAAAAATGAACAGGGGTTGTATGGAGTAGGTCAAGCTGCTAGATGATGGAAGAGGAGGATGGGGGAAAACGGCTCGTGGAAGATGGCTATATCAGCCCAAGGTGCTCAAAGAGAAATTGCCCTTGTACAGTAAAGGGTTATTTATACCTTTACACCTAACTGCAGAGCATGTGTATCAGGAGCTATGCCAGAGAGGTGACCAATCACTTGGAACTGGACCCTGCATCTGTAGGTTTCCAGAAGATATCCCCTCTTACCATCTCTCATATAGGATTATATTTATTAAAGCCTAATAATGTTCTTACTATGGTCCAGTTTGAAACCTCAGGGAGGAACCATGTGGGAGGGATTGAGTTCATTATGAACATCATCAGTGAAATCCAACAGCTAAAGCAAATGCAAGCCAAGCACAGATCACATTGCCTGTGGCTGAGAAGGTAACCACGACAGTGAAGTTTTATACATCAGGCTTCCTCTAGGCTGATAATGTAGGTATTTGCAACATCTGTCAGTTTGTGATCCATGGTGATGAAAAGAATCCAACAAGGGCTGTGTTTTCATAGAGAGGTGACTACAGAGACATAACCACGCTGAGCAGTCTTACCCATGATACCGGGTGCCATTGACTGCATGTACATTACTTTGCAGATACCAAGACATTAACTCTATACTGGAAGTGAAAGTAATTCTGCTCCAATAACAACTATCTGGTGAGTGAACAGAGGCAGTGAGTTACTCTGTCTTGATCAGCCTAACTACTGTCACTGTCGGGTCCTTTGCTTCCACTAGACCAACTGGCCAAACTTCATCTAATGTTTTCATTAGCCCTATACCTGAACTTGCAACTTTCTTTCAACTCTTTCTTATTTTCCACATGCCCTCTCTAAGTTTATATATTCCTTAAGAATCCCCTACTGTTTGATCAATCCCATTCCCATGAAACTGCTGATGGCTTAACATCCCTCCCTGGTCCTGATGTCAATCAATATTCTTAAAATTTGTTTCAGACGTTGTTTCTCTCTGCTTTAAATCTCAAAAAACCAATCCTTGACCCCACTGTTAATCTCCAATCTCTCTTTCTTCTCCAAAGACTTTCAACGTGTTGTTACTTCCCAAATCCATTCTCAAATTTCCTGGAATACCACATTCTGAATTCTTCCAACTATATCTCCATCCACAAATGACATCCTACAAAACCAAGATAAGGATAAGCTTTCTGTCCTTTCCTTCTCCACCTGTCTTCAGTCTCTAAAACAGTTGACAATAGAAATCTCCTCCAATATATCTCTACTGTCCTACAGCTAGGTTCCATGTTTACTTATGATTGTAGCCAGAGAATCACTTGCAATAGTTTTTGATCCTTAATCCACACCAATAACTCTGGATCCTCAAAGATCTGTGGCTAATGCCTTCCTAGCTCTTGCCGACTTTACCCCTCAACATTATCACTCAAAAGCAAAATGTCAATTTTCATATGTACACTAATGACATTCAGCTTTATCTCATTCCTCCACTGTTACTAAATTATCAGACTGGCTATCCAATACTGAATGAAAGGAACTTTCCTCCAGTTTCATACTAGGAAAATTAATGCCATTGTTTTCAGTGCCCATTCCAAATCCATTCCTAGTTGTCAACTCTACCTTCTCCTGGATAACAGTATGTCATTAAGCCAATGTATTTGCCAATTTGATTACACATTTGAGCCTGGTGAGTCTAAACTCACATTCACAATTTTAAGATTATTTACTCCCACCACCATAAAATTGTCCGACTTTGAACTTATCTCATTATATTTGCTGTTCAAGTTTCATTCATGTGTTCATTAGCCCAATACCTGAGAATTCCAACACATTCTTGGCTTGTTGCCACATTCTACTCTTTGAAAACTTAAAGTCAAAAGGTGTGGCACTGGAAAAAGCATCCAAAGAGCAGGATGGAAGGCTTATGCCAAAAACGTTGACTATTCACTCCTTGGATTCTGTCTGACCTGCTGTGTTTTATCTTGTGCCACACTTTTCGACTCTGACTCTCCAGCATCTGCAATCCTTACTTTCTCCTGGTTTGAAAACTTAAAGTCAACTAAAATTGTGCCGCCTTAACTAACCCATGTCCCATTCATGTATTATCTCTGTCTCCTGACCTACATTGGCTCCTGTTTAAGCAATATCTGAATTTTAAAATTCCCATCATCTTCTCTGCTGCTTTTCATCTTCTCTGTTATGCATTGGGGTAGATTAAAGCAACAGTTTGAAAAAAAATGAAGCACTTTCAGCTCCCAAGAAGAATCTCATGGTGATGACAAAATAATTATTCAATATCTTACCAATGAATCATTAAAGATAAGAGATAAATTGATAATTTTAGAGACTGTTCTGAAGACAAAAAACGTAATGATCTTTCAACTACTCTTAAGGCATTAATTCATTTTTCAATAGTGTTGTACTATCGTCAGAGTCTCTTCAGATTGAGACTGCTGCCCTGCAAAAAATGCTATTGCAGGAACTCAAGCAGAAAAGTAGAATTTCATCATCATCGATAACACAATGATTATGAAAATTTAGGAAATGAGTCTATCTTAGTGTTACATCAAGATTCAGTTCTAAAGGAAGCTGTTCTGCAGTATTCTGAGCCCCAAACTTAGTTGAAAGTTGAACAGTAGCATCAAGTATTTCCTACACAAAGTTACTGTGCTGATGGTGAAGATAACTAGTTACTGAGCTGATGGTGAGGATAACTAGTTACTGTGCTGATGGGAAGGATAACTACTTCTTAAGATTCTCCTTTGTGGCCAACCTAGTCTTCAGAGGCTCTTTTCATCTGTTTATACGCACTATACAAGCAGTGCCTGAGTAGCACACAGACTCCCTTCTTGAGTATGTTTATAAGCTGAACATTTATAAATTGGGAACCGTTTGCAGCTCACCCTCTTGGGTATGTTCATTTTCGTCTGCTGCACCATTTCTAATGTGTGAATGCCTCTTTGTTGCTTGATAGTTCTGACTGACTGTTATGTTCTGTGAAGCCAAGTTCTACAAGTTCCAGACAATCTTGTTGGAAAACAGAATGCTGATTTTCTGCAGGATTCTTTTTTTGCCTCTTCAACATTAGCTACATAACCATTTCTTTGGTAATTGCCTCAAAATCCATTCTGTTTAGTTGACAGCAGAGGTAATTTGTCCAGCTGAGGCATGAAGCGGCCGTATGCCACACAATAGTGAGAGTAAATTATTTGCAAGTCATCTTCTGCCTGACTCTCTTTTATTGCTATTTTTTTTAAAATGTCCTTTATGGAATGTGGGCTTTGTGGCTGGGCCAGCATTTGTTGCCCATACCCAATTGCCATTGAGAAGGTGGTGGTGAGTCGCCTTCTTGAACTACTTATATCTACACCTTGTGTAGATACACCCACAATGCAGTTAGAGAGGGAATTCCATGACTCTGACCCAGTAACAGTGAAGGAATGGCAATATATTTCCAGGTTGTAATGGTGAATAGCTTGGAGAGGAACTTGCAGTGGCTGATGTTCCCATGTGTTTGCTGCCCTAGTCATTTTAGATGTAAGTGGTCTTGGGTTTGGAAGATTATGCCATGGATCCTTGGTGAATTTCTGCAATGCGGGTCAATTTGCAGTGAGTGCTGTGAAGCATGTACAGGAGCAATGGCATTTTGTAATTCTACAAACTGCAGACCACAGTCTATTAGCAAATATCCCAGTGCAATATTATTCTAAGTTATTTATTCCTTTCTTCAATCTCAGCCAATTTGTGTCAGTTGCTTGTCCTACAGAATTTCCGACAGTTGAGCTCAGAGGCTCTTGCATAGTTCCATAGCACCGTAGACATGTTACAGCACAGAGGGGGATTTGGCCCATCTTGTCAATGCTGATGAAAAGACATCCAGATGGCCTTTCTAATCCCATCTCCCTGCACACAGCCTATAGCCCTGCAGTGCCATCCTCTTCCTCAAATATTTGCCAATCAAAAGGTTTTCTGAGAAATTCTTTTTTGCAGAATGTCTATTTCCTTTAGAATTCTTATATGCTCAAGCTTTGTTCAACAGTCCTCTTCAATAGAGATATCAAGGCTTTCATGGACATCATCACCACTGTCTTCAAACAGCAAGACACAATTCGGAATCAATGTCATCTTCGCTTTCTTCACTCTCTTCCACTCTTCCCTGAAAAAGCAAACTGAATCTAATATGGTATTTTCAGGTGGTCAGCTTCATCCTTGACATACTTCTCTTCTGCTTCATTTAACTTCTCTTCATGGAGAGATAAAGGATCAGCAAGGATCCTCCTGCAGCTATTGGGATGGAATTTCTTCAATGCAGATGGATTCACAGCATGTTGTATGAACTTAAATTTCTTCTATTGTTGGTAAATCAATAAAATTCAAACTTGCAGGAGCTTCTCTGCTTAACAACGATCCTAATTAGAAACAAAATAGAAATATTGACTTTGTCCCACTATATTGAAATGTAACTGACCTCTGCCCTTGCAGCCTGAGTGGAATAATTTCCTCACCACTAAGTTGAATAGGAGATGGTTTGGAAAAATTCAGGTTTGAGCCCTAGTATGGTCTCATTAAGAATGGATGCTCCTGTTCCTGTATCTAACTTAGAATTTGTATTCCTACCATTAATCATAATATCTACACTAGAAATTCTCTTGTGAGGCCAGCACTTGCCCCAGTAATAAATCTTATTCATCAGTATCAGCTACGTATAGAATCACAGTGTCATACAGCACAGAAACTGAACCTTCGATCTAACTGATCCACAGTAAACATAATCCCAAACTAAACTAGTGTTAACTTCCTAATCCTTGGCAGGATATCCCTTCAAACCTTTCCTATTTGTACTTACGTACTTATCCAAATGTCTTTTAAATGTTGTAGTTGTATCCACATCCACCACTTCCTCAGGAAGTTAATTCCACACACAAATCGCCCTCAGTGTAAAAGATTGCCCCTCACGTCTCTTTTAAATCTCTCTCCTCTCACCTTACAAATGTGCCGCCTAGTCTTGAAAACCCTCATCCTAGGGGAAAGACAACTGTCATGAAGCCTATCTATGCTCCTAATTATTTTATAAACTTCTATCAGCTCAAATCTCAACCTCCTACGCTCCAGTGAAAAAAGTCCCAGCCTATCCAGCCTTTCTTTATAACCCAAATCATCCATACCCAACAACATCTTGATAAATCTCTTCTGAACCCTCTCCAGCTTAATAATATCCTTCCTGTAACTAGGTGACAGAACTGGCCACAGTATTCAGGAGAGACCTCACCAATGTTCTGCACAACATCAACATGATTTCCCAGCTCCTATATTCAAAGGACTGAGCAATGAAGGCAAGCATACCAATCGCCTTTTTAACCATCCTGTCTATGTGTGACTTCTTGGACAGTTACACATTGAAGTGGTCTGTTTTAAATCTACTGCTACTGTAGCAAACAATTATAAAATGGTTATTTTTATGACATTCACTAATAGCTGGGTAGGCTTGGAATCACTGTAATGTTATCCCACTATAATTCAGTCATAAATTAATGACAGCGACCGATGCCTCTGGCTTTTAGCTCTGCTTTGTTGCAGGTGCTCCAATAGCCCTCCCATAACCATGCTCAGTTGGCACCACATAGAGAGAATTGCTACAGGCATAAAATATTGCTTCAGAGCTCTGTGCCTCCATGCCAATTTTTAAAATCCGTATGAAAGTCACTTTGAAGTCTGAAATATGACTTGAGGCTTTAAAGACCTCTTCATATTTCGCACTTCCATCATTAACCCCTCAGTGTCTTAAAATACCATTATCACACCTGCTAACTGCAGGCAGGAACATATTGATCTGAACTTTACCTGGCTCCAGGGAAACCTTGAATTCTGTCCAGTATTGATAAAATCAGTGACTCCAGTTTCTCCAGTGTATAGCTGTGTTGAGACCTCCACCATGAGGTACAGGGGCTCAGGCAAAAGTGTGACTTCTCTCATGACTCTGTACTCTTCTACTCAGATGTCACGAGACTCCAGTAAAGATTCATTTTTTTGGTTACTACTGTGGTCATTTTTCAAGTTTGATTTTTGGACCAATGGCTTGTTACTGCATAATCTTTCTCAGTGGGTCTTCATAAAGTGATCTGCAGACCACTGACACCATGTATAAATACCACAACTGAGTCCTGGATGCTGTTACAGATGAGGAACTGGAATGCATGCTAAACCAAACTAATGAACATTTAGTAACTATTTACTGTATTTAAAGAGACATGACTCTATTCAGCCTTCATCACTCAAGTCCCAGAATGATGTGATTTGGCATCTTCTGACATCACTAATGATGTGCTCCAGCTATTACCTATAACCTATTCACCCCCTATTCTATACATTTCTCCATTAAAACACTCCTTTAACCCCATCTCTTTGATAAAGTTTTGGGACATCTGATCTTATGTGGCTTGAAGTCATATTCTGTCTCATAATGCTTCAATGAAGCTCTTTGAGATAACTTATTATGCTTAAGGGATTATATAAATTATTGTCCTTGTTGAATAATGTAAGTTATTACTTAATATCCAGGTAGCAGTCATGATGTTTTCTTTCTGTAGCAGTCTGCTTTACTAGATGCATTTAAGCCAACATGGCAAACTAAATGATAGATACCATGCAACAAGGATTGTCCCCTAATGGCATGGCTTGTGATTCTAACATGCAACCCACACACACATGGACAGCATATCTGCAATGAAGGTCAAGCTACTGCTCAAAATATGACAGAGTGGACAATCGGCATGCTGAAACAGTGCTTGCCCTGCCTGCTCAGTGCAGTACTCGGCAGAGTGGATGTCAGGATTCGCAGTGGTCTGCTGGACACTGGACAACCTCCTCATTATGAAGGCACCACGTTTGCAACCAGTTTTATGATAACTAGCTGGAGCAAGACAAGGAAGAAGGTAAGGAGGTAACCTCTCAGGAAAGAATTAGCAAAAAGGACTGTAAACACAAAAAATGTCCATACTTCCTGATATTGATTGGAAGCATTCCGACAGGCCTACTAATGCACTAGGCATTTTATTATGTGGTTCCCTAGGTTTTCCTACTGAGATTCTCATTTGAGTATTCAGCAAGAGACTGCAAGTAACCTCACCCATCAGCATCTTGGCATCTGTACAATCCTTACCTCCTGTCTGAAATCTGAACCAGAATCTGTGAACATGAAATCGAGTAATTTTGATGTGTTATAGAGTCATATAGCATGGAAACAGGCCTTTCAGTAAAATTCGTCCATGCCAACCAAGTTTCCCAAACTAAACAAGGCCCACTTGACTATGTCTGCCCATATCCCTCCAAATCTTTCCTATTTGTTTACCTGTCCAAATATCTTTTCAATGTTGCAACTGTGGCTGCATCTACCACTTCCTCTGGCAGTTCATTTCATATCTTCATGCATTCAGTGTGAAAAAGTTGCCCCTCAAGTCCCTTTTAAATCTTTGCCCTCTTACCTTAAGCATATGCACTTCAGTTTCAAAACTCTCCTACCCTGGAGAAGAAACCTCCATTATTCACCCTATCTGTGCCCCTTGTGATTTTATAAACCTTTATAAGATTACCCTCAATCTCCGACACTCCAGTGAAAGAAAATCCCACTCTATCCAACCTCTCTTTATAACTCAAACCCTCCAGTCCCAGTAACATCCTTGTAAATCTTTCCTGCGCCCTCTTCAATACAACAATACCCATTCTGTAGCAAGGCAACCAAAACTGTACACAGTACACCATAAATGGCCTCACCAACTTCCTGTACAGTTGCAACATCATCCCAACTCCTATACTCAATGGTCTGATCAATGAAGGTAAGCATGCCAATGCCTTCTTTATCACCCTGTTTATCTGTGACACCACTTTCAGGAAAAAATGTACTTGAACCCCTAGGTCTCTCTGTTCGACAACATTTTCCGGGGCTGTACCATTAACTGTGAAGGTTCAGATCTTATTTGTTTTACCAAAATGCAGCACATCACATTTATCTAAATTTAACTCCATTTGCCAATCCTCAGCATATTGGCCCAATTGATCAAGATCCTATTATAATCTTAGATCACCTTCTTCATAGTCCATTATAACATGAATTTTGGTGCCACCCAAAAACTTAATAACCATATTTCCGATATCCTCATCTAAATTGTTTATATAAATGACAAACAGCAGTCGGCTCAGCTGGGGACAGGTCCCCAGTCAGAAAAACAACCCCTCAATCACCACCCTCTCTCTCCTACCATCAGGCCAAATTTGTATCCAATTGGCAAGCTCTCCCTGGATCCCACATGATCTAACTTCACTAATTACTAATCTACCATGCAGAAGCTTGTCAAAGGCCCACAATGAGATGACAATAAAATTACAGAAACTTGAAAATTTCCACCACCACCATACATCACAACACGGATATGATTTAAGATTGTTCTGTGAGGGCTTCCTGGAGCTACTTTGTGATTATTTCAAACAGCTGCACAGGCAGAATAGTCTGGGTACAGGTAAACAGTTAACATTACAACATGTCGTACTAGACTGCACTTTAGAATGAAAGAGTTTGAGAGCAAATGGACATGAACAATCAAAGATAAATTAGTCCCTAGTTATTGTAATTGTAAGATCAGAGCCTGGTATTTAATAAAAAAGTATAACAAGTCGTGTTACTTTGAAGTCTATGCCCAACAGAATTCTGGACTTTGCCTTCTCTTTGACTGGTTTGTCTCAAATCCAAACTCATTGTGGCATGAAACCACATGATGAAAGAAGGATCATAAAGCTATTTTTACATACTGATGTACCAATAAAACATGCACTCAGGAAGAACGAATAATTAAATTTTTAAGCTTTTTATATCCTACATTTAAAAATGTTCAACATTAGAATTGAATCTGAAGACCATTCAGTTTGGGGATAGTTCTAGCAGCACTGTATACCATTTCTTTAAACTTGTTTCATGAAAACGGCCTCAATAGCCACCGCTCCAAATGCTTTTTAACTATGAGACAGAGGTGCCTCCTGACACAGTATGATCTAAGACATCTCTCAAGGATTGTGGAATCAAGGGTTATGGAGATAAGGCAGGAACAGGATACTGATTAAGGATGATCAGCCATGATCATATTGAATGGTGGTGCAGGCTCGAAGGGCAGAATGGCCTACTCCTGCGTCTATTGTCTATTGTCTTCCTTCCTACATCCTCCACCAAGGGCTCCAGTGCAACATTTAAACAGCTAGGCATTTTTGATTTTACATTTTTGAAGTTTATGTTTATTTTAAATTCTGTGACATTCCAAATTTTAACTTTTATGATAATATACTTTTTTGATAATCCTTTTTAATGCAAACATAACCATTTGTTTTGTGAAAATTTAAATTAAAAGAATATTAAATGCTTGGTTTGCTTTAAGTGATTGATTCTTTACATGTCAACTCATCTCCTTAACTTGGTACCCGATTTAAACTGCCATTTGGAAAAGGAATAACCAATGAAATTTCAAGGTATTTGTAGATAGGTTTCTTCAAAGTTAGTAGGAAGGACTGACCATTAAATCTGCATCAACATCTGCCAATTCCCCAGTTGGAGAGCGTCTCCACCCACCAAAAGCGGGGGCATTGGAAAATACAAGCAGAAACTGTTTTCTACTCATATTTACATCTATAAGATCAAGTTTCAGATAAATGAACTAGGATTAAATCTCATATGTGTATTTAATAAGATGTTGGGTTTATGCTCAGGGGTGAGGTTGCTTTTGACGTCAATATTTCCTCAAGTTCTTGACTTGCAACAATTTGGCCAACATGATTCGAGCTCTCCACACAAGAGGGCTAGAAACAATTCCGACTGGCCTAAGAAAGACAAAGTTTAAAATGACTAAATTAATCAAATATATTCCTTGGCAAGAAAAAAAAAGTAACCTCAGTATGTATCACCTGTGATAGTATTTTATTCATCTTTGTAATTGATCTAATGGAATGGTTCCATTCCATTAAGTTGTTATTGTAAAATCTTACCTTATGTTTTCACAGTTTTCTCACTGTTAATGAGAGTTAGCACAGTCAAATACAAAATCTGTACAGTTACAATCAATTGACTTACTTTATTAGGGGAAATGGGCAGTGTAAGGTGTTACTGGATTGGTAATCCAGAGGCACAGATGAATGCTCTGGGAACATTGGTTTATAGTCCATCACAACAGCTAGTGGAATTTTGAGCAAATTAATAAAGGAAACCTAGATTTGAAAGTTAGTCTCAATAATGATGGCCATGAAGTTATCATCAAATGTTGCAAAAAAGCCCATCTGGCTCTCTTTATGTACTTTAGAGAAAGAAACCTACCATTCTCACCTTATTGACATATGCCTCCAGATCCACAATAATGTGGTTGACTCCTAACTGTCCTCTAACATGGCCTGGAAAACCATTCAATTCAAGGACAATTTGGGATGGGCAACACCCAAATCCTAAGAAAGAATAAATATATGAAGAAATGGTTGAGTTAAAATGGAAATATGAAAGTACCTTCACCATCCATCATTTGTCTGAAAAATAGCAGAGGTAAAATATTTCCCTTGGAAATATTCAATGAAATATTAAATAATTACATGCAACTTCAAGTAAAAACTTTGAATACCCAAATAAATGAGACAAATTTTAATTGGATGAGAATGAAGTAAGACAGAGGTTAAATAAGATTAAGATTTTCAAACAGTGTAAATTGATAGCATGCATAACATACAATCTTCTACAAAGATTATGATTTTTTTTTAGGTGCCGTTTTCAAATGAATATCTAGGATCACAGCAAATGTGAAAATAGAAGGCAAATTTTTATCACCATGCAAAGCCAATTCTCAACTCTGAACATTAGAATGTTAGCCATTATTGTTTATCTGTAAAATAATCAAATAAATATGTGCAAGACAGAGAAAGAAAGGCATAGCAACTTGAAAATATTATTGCAATGTTTCAGTTAATGGAAGCATACATAAAATGTTGCTTTGTCAATCATAACTTATAGTATACATTGTTTTCATCCACTGCAATCGTTACACCTTATAAACAATCAACTACATAGAAAACCTTTCGAAAGTCTCATCACCTGCTGCCAAATACTTGGAATGTAAGTAATGCCATTGTTTTTCATCTCTTCCTGTGCGCAGCATGCTTTAGGTATCTTAATTCACTATGCATAGTTTCTTATTGAGTTTCAATATTACTCCCCAGTTCAAATCATCACTAACTTTTAACATTAGTATTTTTATCTGAGGAATTATTGCATAATAATTGACATCTTATTTCTGAAGACATGTGCTGCTGGTTTATGAAGACGTAATCTTAGGAGAAAAGGAAGCTCATTAACGACTAAGATAAAGAGGAATTTATTTACTCAGAGGATGGCAAATCTTTGGATTTCTCTACCTGAGGGGGCTGTGGAAGCTCAGACATTGAGAAAGTTCATGACAGAAAATGATAGGTTTCTGGAGGCTAATAACATTAAGGGATATGGAGATTGTGTGGGAAAGTGGCATTGAGGCCATGATCAGTCATGACCTGGAATAGCAGGACTTACATAATGGGCTGAATGGCTTACCCAATTACTAAAGTAGAACAGTAACTTAAGATTCTGAACCAAAAATTAGTATTTTCCATTGACAAAAGTAGTAAAACTAGAGTTGTAGTTCTGTTCCACATCATTTCTAAAAGTAATTCTGTAAAAGCTGATACCATAGAATCGATTTCCTTATTTCAAGGCAGATTGCAGATTCAGTAGTAGATTACGCATAGACGAGAAGAAATAGCAGCTGGTATTGAAAAAGCATTGGAATCTACTTGTTGATGAAGCTGAAGATGACTCTAAAAGCAAGTTTTGCAGGCAAGTAGTGAGCATAGGAGGTTTGTGATGGCAACAAGTCCAATGCCTTTTGCATCTTTCAATCTGCAAACATTTTTAAATATCTGACTATATTCCTTTGAAGTGAGGACCCAGACCAATCTACAAAATGGATGGAAATATGGGACCACTGCATGCTTGAGCATTATATATGCTGAATGATGCAGTAACTCACTAGAATATTGTGTGAAGAGCATGTTCAATGAAATATATCATTGAATTCCCATATGTAGATGATACAATTGCAGGATTCCCTTCGGCATAATATTCAGCTTTCATTTTTTTTGTCTGTGTTAATATGTTTACAGTCTGCGCCATATTTATATGCAAGAAGAATTTCAGCAAGATTGATAATGAGCTTGAGCTTATAATGAGCATTATTGTAAATTTCTTCCCCATTAGAAATTTAAAGGAACCATTCCCTCCTCAATCACTCACACTTTCTGACAGCAATTTTCCCTTCAAGTACAGGAAATACAGCGTCAACCTTTTAACTCTTCCTTAATCATAGTCATTTAAGGCTATAAATATTTGCCTCTGGTAAATTGGTGATTTGATGCGCTTCTTTCAATTTAATAAATTGTATTCACTGCTCACATTGTAATTTATTCTATGCTGAGAGACCTATCACAGATTGGACAATTGCTTTTTGGAAAACCATTGTTCGGTTTTAGGATTGCCAACTCAGGCTGGACATATTCCAGAAACATTGGTAAAAGTGATGTTGCAGAAAACTAGTGGTGTGACTTGTGTAGTAAATTACCCAATTTCTCATCAACCCCACGTTAACACATTATTTCACTTGGATAAGCACCCAGATTCAGTTTTTCAATCTGGATGTCTCTTTGTAGCTTCTCCTTTTGCTCCCTCATGGCAGTCACCTCAGGGACTAATGTTTAATCTGGCTTCCCTCACAAGTTATGTTCAACATCTCAACATTAGAAAGTAAAATACTTACACTATGGTGACTGAGTTATGACCGCATCAATTTTGGTAATAATGTGATTTAAAATGACAGGCAGATCTCAGCATGGGTACAGGAAACTGTCTGTCTGTCTCACCTCTGCCCGATATGTTTTAACCACTCCTTGCTTGAAATGGCAATATTGAGCGATTTTAATCCTGCACCCATACTTCAACACAAACTACTAGGGTCATGCATTCCACCTGCACGCTATTTGCAGCAACTGTACAGTGCACCCATTGAGTCCACAACACAACAGTCATTGAACGGTGGTCTGTTGGCCCAGCCTCGCCCTGTCCCTGTTAGTTAGCTCACTCCGTCCACAGCGCAACCTTGAGTCTTGGTCGTGTTCACTGACCTGAGGTTTTCTAAGCACCAAGTGATCCCCTTCACCTTTTAAAATTTTGCCAGATTACTTCTAAAAGCTACAGGTAAATTAGTGGTAATTCCAGTAGATTTATGGGCATTCTAGGAGGATTGGCAACCCTACTCAGCCCACAGACATAAACCTGTGAGTCCAGTTACCTGTCATTTTAATTCTCTACCTTGTTCTCGCATTAATCACTATTTCCTTGGACTTTAGTGTTTCAGTGAAATTTGAAGTACAAAACCTAATCTTTTGATTATGCACTTTAATATTGAATTCAGAATTTATTAATTGCACTCTGTAATCTCCCCTCCCACAATCTGTTTCCTTCCTCATTACAGATTTTGGCTTTTATCTTATTTTTCTTACTTTTTAGCTTTTGGATGGCAGTTATCAATCTGCCATTCACACCTGTTCTCAACACATTTTCTGTTTCTTTACTTATCCCATTATCACCACCTTAGGCTCGACATCAAAAGCTCTTTCTTTATCAAATCTATCCCATCTTCTACTCAACTACAGCCTTTCCCTTCTGTTCTTTTTAAATCTTCCTCTTTACTTGCTTAAAACATGTCAGTTCTGATAACACTCTGCTCACTTGTTCCTCTTTCCAGGGATGCTGCCTGACCTAATGAGGATTTCTAGCTTTCTCTAGTTTTTATTGCAGGCTTTGGCATCTGTGTCATTTCATTTGTATTATTTGTAGATTAATGTTCTCAACGTCTAATCAGAGAATAAGATTGCTCAGTGTATTATTGTTCTTTTGTGCAGTACGAATGTTGAATGTTGGTGCTGCCAAATCAGGTAAAATATATTCCTGGATCTCCACCCCATCCTCCCATTCCTCCAAATACCCCACCCAACTAAATTTTATTTTAGCCTGTCTCTAGTACATTCATAACCAATTAATAAAATTGTTCAAAAAGCTGAATAATGTACTGTTTGCTTTAATATCCTTTTGACTTGTATATTATTTTAAAATATTGTTAAGCTGGAGAGGGCTCAGAAGAGATTTACCAGGATGTTGCCAGGAATGGAGGGTTTGAATTAAAGGGAGTGGCTAGATAGGCTGGAACTTTTTTCACTGGAGCATAAGTGGTTGAGGGGTGACCTTACAAAGGTTTTATAAAATCATGACGGGTATAGATAAGGTGAATGGCAGGTGTCTTTTCCAGAGGTTGGGGGATTTCAAGACTAGGGTACATAATTTTAAGGTGAGAGGAGAAAGATTTAAAAAAGACATGAGGGGCATCTTTTTTGCACTGAGTGGTTCATGTGTGGAATAAGACATTTAGATAAGTACATGAATTAGAGATATTTGGAGTGATATGGGCCAAGCACAGGCCAATGCAACTAGTTTATTTTGGAAATATGGTCAACATGGACTGGTTGGCCTGAAGGGTCCATTTCAGTGCTGTATGACTCTGTGACTCTATAAGGGTTCTCTGACTTCTCTCCCATGTTGCCTCTTCAATTCTGGAGACTCCAGCATATTCCCAGAACAGAGTCCAAATTCCACTATGCCACTAGTTGTGAATATAACATTACATTGCAAAATAGTGGCACATGACTTAATTTAGACAGAACTCTTCCACTTATAATTAGATTACCTACAGTGTGGAAACAGGCCCTTCGGCCCAACAAGTCCACACCGACCCTCCGGAGAGAAACCTACCCCCCGCCTATATTTACCTCTGACTAATCCATGTAACACTACAGGCAATTTAGCATGGCCAATTCATCCAACCTGCACATCTTTGGACTGTGGGAGGAAACCGGAACACCCGGAGGAAACCCACGCAGACACAGGGAGAATGTGCAAACTCCACACAGTCAGTTGCCCAAGGTGGGAATTGAACCCGGGTCCCTGGCGCTGTGAGGCAGCAGTGCTAACCACTGAGCCACCATGCCACCTGTTCTCCACCATTAAAAGTAAAGTGTGAACACACTGTCAGATAGTAGGGCAGAGGTGGGTTCAATCAAGATATTCAAAAAGGAATTTGACAGTTATTTGAAAAGAAACAATGCTCAGAGTAATGGGGAGGAGGCAGGAGAGTGGCTGTGAGTGATTACTTATTTGAAAAGCCTGCACAGACCAATGGACCAAATGATCATCTTCAGAACTGTAACAATTCTGTGATTTTGTGAATTCACAACAATTTTGTACAGGTGTAAGCCATCAGATTCAACAAATACTATGAATCAGCATTAACATTCCAATTATTATTTGAAGTCAAGGAAAATACTGTTTCAGATTAGTCTAGTTTTAAGCTATATATTGTCTGAAACTCTTTAAGAAAAAACATCCAATCCAGTCCAATTTTTCTGTATTGGCTAGACAAAAGTGTTCCCATATGAAATGCACAGAAGCCTTTATGACACCACTTTGTAGTCCTTAGACCAGTAGCTACTCAGAGATTCTGAACGGGTCCTAATCAAGCCACATTCCTGCCCACCCACGGCCAAAATGCCACTGACTAGTATCATACTCATAAAACCTGGGCATCACATGCCAAACCTTGTTAGACCACCTCAACCCTGGCAACTAAACCCGGTAATTATACTTTCCTATTTTTTTCCTTTCTCTGCTTGAAGATTAGATAGATTCGCTACAGTGTGGAAACAGGCCTTTCCGCCCAACAAGTCCACACCTTCCCTCCGAAGAGTAACCCACCAAGACCTATTTCCCTACATTTACCTTTGACTAATGCACCTAACACTATGGCAATTTAGCATGGCCAATTCACCTGACTAGCACATTTTTGGACTGTGGAAGGACTCCGGAGCAGCCGGAGGAAATCCAAGCAGAAGCGGGGAGAATGCGCAAACTCCAGACAGACAGTCACCCGAGGCAGGAATTGAACCCGGGTCCCTGGCGCTGTGAGGCAGCAGTGCTAACCACTGAGCCACTGTGCTGCCTCTGTTTTGTTGTCTTGGAGCACAGGTTTGAACATAGTTGGTGTTGCCCTCATAAGATATGGATCATAGCACCAAGAGCTATTACAACCACAACTTTGAATGCAAACACATGAATGTGAACATGGGTTTACACATTGTTTGGTCAATATATACCTGTACAACAACAATCAAAAACTTAAACTTCCCTGCTCTGTGCAAATTGACACAAACTAAATTATGAAAATATCATGGTATGCACCTTTAGCTAAGTGAATATCCCCATCATGTGGCTGTTGGGAGAATTGACTGCTTTTGCAGACCCATCACTAGCCATGTTAATAGACATGTATGTCTTGAATTTACAAAAAGAAAATTGGTGAAATCAGATTGAAAGAAAATAAGACAAAGAGAACATTTCGTAGATAAGATAACATGTTCTGATTCTGTATCAACTTCAGTTCATTTCAATTGAGAAATTATTTCAGCTGAAGATTCGTTGGCCATGGTAAAAATTCACTCCACTGTAACCTAGAGCAGGAACAGAAACCCCTTGGTGGTGCAAGAATATGAATTAAATCACTTGGAGCAAGGAGGACATCAAACATGTCAGCAGTTCAGAGTATCAGATTCCAGCAGAACCATAAAGGTCACTATCTCATTTAGAAGCTGAAGCTACATATGAACTCTCCTGAAAACCTCACAGTAGACAGAACACCCTGGGGAAAATACAGTCTGTGAAAAACAATAATATTGTTGAGATTTTCAATATTGCATCTACCTCATGCAGTGATTGTTTCCATTTGTTCTTTTTTGACACATTTTGATTAAGTTTGACAGTTGAAAAATTTAATCATTTCAAGATACTAGTCAGAAAGCTTCAATTGATAATTCAACCTCAAGAGGGAGACAACACACAAATTATTTGACTTTATATGTTGTTCAGCACAACGGTTAATATCTCATCATGGTATTTTTGTTCTCACTGACTCCAAGACAAATATTTAAAAATGACTGCAATGTTATGGGAGCACACTTCCCAAGATGTGCTGAGGAAGTACACTTCCTCTACCTGTCTCTTTTGTGAATTAGGTTTTTTTCGACTGTGAAGGAGCAAACCATTCTGATTGCATGATGATTATGACTAATTCTAGGTATGACAACATGAACATGAGTTAGCAGTTTCAAATCCAGGGCAGTTCAAGATTCCTAGCATTCACATATATTTATGACAACTCATTAGAGAACACTAAATGATGCAATAGACCAAAGTGTTTCAGTCCTGAGATATTTTATCATGATCATACATCATCAAAATTAGAATATTCAAATTAGAAAGAGGAATAGGATCCTGAAGCTCTTTGGTCATTTGTGAAGATCACGGCTGATGTAATTATTATCTCAATTCTTGTCTATCCCTAACAGGTTTGGAGATCAGCACTTTCAACCTGTTCAAGCTCATGTTTCCAACTATTATACAATTCAGGTTAAAATTTAAATTAAAAGTTCCATAATCCTACCTGAAACACTTTCTTCTTGCTGCTAACACTACCTAATGTATTGAACAATTTCTGTGGCATGCCTGGCAGGGCTCTCATTTTGGTACCTGAACCCTCCCTTCACTCCACAAACAAGAGACACAGCGCAGGTAGTATTTCTGCTTTTCAACAGAGGAAATTTAGCTCTTTCAGCTTTATTCCCTGACCAAGTGCTTTAGATGTTCTGTTGCCATGGTCAGGCTTAGTTAGGGATAGTGTGGTGAAAACTGTAGCTCCTCCATTGCAACTGTGTAGAAAGGACTACCTACAAATGGATTGATGAAAATTTTTCTGGATAATATAAATCACAGATTTATACAGTTGCAAAGGAGAAGGTCCAGTTTTCTCCACACTATCTTTAACTAAGCCTGACCATGGCAAATGGAACATTTATAGCACTTGGTCAGGGAGTAAAGCTTCAAGAGCTATTTATCACATTATGCACTGATCATTGCTATACAATAAACCTCCTCGACAGTACATGTGGGAATGTCATTAATTTTCTTTCTCAGAGACAAATAAATAGTGGCCATTATTTCAGAACTTACAATTTCATAAGTTGTTAATTATTATTAGTATCTTCTACAACATGATAATATAATGCATTATTCAAAGATCAGAAAGTATCCCTAATACTGCTCATCACATTTAATAATAGATCCTGAAGTAATACAGTATATGCTTTTTAACAATCGGAGAAATTTAAATTGGATGTAAAAATTACTTTTTATATTTCCATACCTGCTCCAAACTTTCAAATTTCTCAGATCAGCTTAATGGAGAGCTGAATATTCCACACAAGAGAGGTATAAGAATCACATATTGAGTTGTATCTGTAATCCGCAGTTGTAATGGTGTGACCCGTTAAAGATGATTAAAGACATATATAATATGTACTTTATATCTCAGTAGCCATGATCTTCATCTGTTAGAGTTCAGGTTTCACTCCAGGATCTGAACATGGGATCTCAACTAGGATTCCAATGCAGTACTGAGCGAAGACTGCATTGTCAAAAGATGTGATTTTCAGATGAAATGTTAAACTGAGGTCACTCTGCCCTTACATAAACATAACAAACAAGCATGCAGTCAATATTTATCCCTCTGCCAACACCAAGTTTTTTTGGACATGAAAAGTAATAATTGAGAAATACTTTAGGATATTCTGAGGTCGCAAATTCTTCCTTTTGCTTTATATCCTTCAGATCAGCAGCAAATCGCTTAGTGATTCATCTGATAGGCTGTCTGGTCTTCGGCTGGTTCGTCAGTAGTTACACAAAATAATGTTTCTGCTGCTCTTGTAACATCAATATTACGGTTGTCAATCAGGAATATCTCTCAAGACAACCCAACTCAATATAACTTTCTTTTAACCCTATGAACCTATTGATGGAGTGACTATTTCAGATACATGACAGAATATTAATTAGCAAAGTTTTATTTCTTGTTGGGCATTAAATCCCCCAAAATCACAACACCTTTTCAGTACAATCCTCCTGGCTTCCAGGCTAAGTTCAGAGGGGCTCCAGAAAAATCCCTTGGAGATATCAGGTCTTTATTCATGCAATTAATTCTGGCTTGAACCCAGCAATCTGTTTTTAACAGAAACACACAAGTCGCACAAGCTGTGTGAAACTCACCAGCCCAACAAGGTTCAGAGAGGAATTGTTGATCTGGGAAATTGAGAGACTGGAAAATTGTTAAAGACTGAAACTGCACAGATGCTGCCCTGCCTAGGTGAAAAGCCTGTGTTTATGTTCAGAGATGTTATTACATACCTCAGGAGCAGGTAGGACATGAAACCAGGCCTTCACAACTGAGAGGTAGGGACACTACTACTGTGCCACAGAGCTTGTGTCCACACAGACTGGGAGTACTCTATTCACTTTAATCTGTACTTCCCTGCTGTTGGCCTCCATTGCAGAATAAGGTAATTTATGTAGCACTATCCTCCTGGATCTCTGAAGAGGAGCACCAATACAGAAGAACACCAGTAGCTGTCACAGCCTCAGCCCCATGTCAGGTCAGGGACTATAGAGGTTCCAGCTCAATGCACAGTGTATACAAGTAGAAGATCAAATGCACAAATCAAGAATGACATTTTTTTAAAGTTACTTCATGGGATGTAGGCGTCACTGGCTAGGCTGGCATTTATTGCCTATCCCTAATTGCCCAGAGGACAGTTAAGAGATGGTGGCCAAGAGTCACATGTAAGCCAGATCAGGTAAGAATGCCAGTTTCCTTCACCAAAGGGCATTAGTGAACCAGGTGGGGTTTTCCAACAATGGATTTGACAATGGATTCATGGTCATCATGACTCTTAATTTCAGATTTGTATTCCATTCATATTCTACAATCTACTGTGGCGGGATTCAAACCCAAATCTCCAGAACATTATTTGAGTCTCTGGATTAATAATTCAGAGATAATACCGCTAGGCTATCACCTCTCCCAAGAATTTCACAATCTGCCGGCCTTATAAGTTTCTTCCAAATGACTGAAGTCCAGTTTACTAGGTCGACAAATTCCATCCAATTTGGTGATGAGAACAAGCAGACATAGAGACCTCTTCTCTTTGCGGCAAGGACTGGATTCTCATAAATTCAGAGTGTCTTATACACTACACATGTGGCAATGAAGTCACTTACAGATCAATCAGCAGCATTTGTCAACAGAAAAGGATTCCATGGAGTTTACAGCTGGTAGTGACATCCTGACATCATTCTACGCCAGTCACATGTCTTCAATGTCTTCACACCTCTACCCAGAGTCAGTCAGTGATGCCTGAGAGACACTGGCCCCAGGTTTCTGCTGGCCAGGTAATTGGTATTCCAGTGTGGATGAGAGTTGCACATAAGGATCCTGAAGAAACCATCTTAATGCACACTCTGAAGGAATTGCCTGGAAATTGAACTTTCTGCTGGGTAATTCCTTTATGTCTGAAGCCCTCCAAAAGTAACCATTTAAATCAAGACTCCACTCCAATACCTGCTGGAACTGACTTAAACTGACACCACCCCACCTCGGCCCTTGCAAGACTCAATTTCTCCCATTCACCCAGGTCTACTCGACAGACTGCATCACTTATCTCGTCATATTGTAGCCTAGAATCCTACCCACTTGGCATCTTACCCCTTTCTCATGTGGCATCCTACTCACTTGATAGTCCACCCCCTACCCAGTTGGCAGCCTACTCAGTTTTCACCTTACAAATTAATCTGGTAATCTACACAACTGATAGTTTCCTCTCTGCTCATCTGATATCCTACTTTGGGACTCTATCTCCTTCCCAGCTGTCACATTATGTACCATTTTGGCACTCTACTCTCTACCCAACTGATACCAGTGTTCACTCTAAGCAATGATGCTGCTCCAAGGTTCCTTCTAGGTTCTATTCCTGCTGCTCTGGACTCAGAAGTCACTGTCATGCATGGACCTTGGCTGTCTGCACACTGAGAAAAATAATTAGTGACAGTACCGTCCAGCAACACTTCCCTTACCTGACTGCATGGTACCAGACTTATCTGGCATCTTCTCCCGATTGTCACTTCTCAGAAAATCCAGCCGACTGGAAGCCATTAACGTACATGGGTGATAATGGCAGGTGTCTGGGAGAAACCCAGACTTCCACTGGCAATGGAGTCCCCTCTGCCAACCTGCAAATTATCTTTCAACCACATTGGTCAAGATGGTCATCATTGGAGGTCACATCCCACTCCCCTATTCTCTGACTTTCCCTGGAGTTATGCACTGTCTTCCCCTGCAAGTAGAGAAAACTGTGAGCAGAGGAATGCATGATGAGAATAAAATGACAAGTGGGTGGAATGCTACTCACCTCTCTGGTCCTCAAAATGCATCTTACACCATTATATCCGGGTAGGTGGGACCACAATCCTAGTTAGCACTCAGCGCTTTCTCCAATCGCAACCACACTTGTTCACACTGTCCGTCTAGCCCCTTTTTTCCATTCAACAGGAAACCAGATTTCTCCATGAGCTCTTAGACCTGACAACAGGAGCTCCAGGAAAGCCCTTTTAAAGCACTCTTCCATTCCAAGGCTGCTGAAGCCTCAGAAACCATTCTGACTGCTGTTGGGATCACTTGAAATCGAAATCCTTCCATCAACAAGAACAATTCACTAGCACACCTGCTATCTGTAATTCACCAGAAAAACTAAGGGATGCTAATACTGTGACCAAGTGAAAAAGTCACAACAAAGTCCGCTTTGACTTAAATAAGTCAGTTGTGTAAAAATGGAGCACCTGAAATTTGTTTTTATGAACATGGTGGAAAGCTTACATTTAATCAGTAACAAGTCAAAACAAGTATGTATATCACCACCACAAATGGTCTCTTCCCCAGGAAGTAGCTTAAGAACTTCTTGCAATAAACAGATACCTATATAAAATCTACCTATATAAAGTAGTTATATAGATAGATAGCTTTGGTTCTAATTCTCAAAATGTTTAAATATAAAGTGGTTTCTCACCAAATAATATTGCCTGGATTTCCTGTAACATTAGCATGAAATTATTTATATTGCAGGTCTTATACTCCAAGGTGGTGGATCCGACAATGCAGGCAGTGTTCTGGCTCCTGGGCCTGTTTGCTCCAGGTGACTACATCCTCCCTTCTTTCCTTCTCTTTTTCTTTGTTTTCTTCCTATTGGCGGCAGTGGAAGGGATGACTGTGGAGAGCAGAGTAGGAGTCTTGGCGAGGCGTTAGCTGAGCCTGGCGGCAGAGCCAGGGATGCCTGGTTATAGTGAGCCTGAGCGAGGACTCCAGGCATCAGTGAGATAGTGGCAGCAGCTCCTTGTTACAGTAAGCCCAGAGTGGAGGTCTCCTGGTGTTCAGCGAGGCAGCAACTGAGCTGGAGGCTCCTGGTTGCGGGGAAGTGCAGCTTCAACAGGGGACCCAGCCTCAGTGGTCTGTCGGTGGGGTGGGCCCACCTTTGAAGAGATGGCACCTGAAGAGAATGGTGACTGATGTTGGTTGGCTGGCACAGTGCTTGGCGGCCCATGGTAGAGGCGGCAGAGTGAAGGTGGACTTGCTTTCAGCTTTGTCGTTTTATTCTTGAATTATTCAATTGGCACAAGATTGTGGTGACAGTTGAAGCTTTTCACTGTATCTTACCGTGTCATTCATTTTAGAGTACAAGTGACAATAAATCATCATTCATTCTTTGCTCTGGAAGGAGTTGTGGGATTGTGGCAAAAGTTGAGAATTGTGTAAAATATGCAACATAAAGGGTTAAAGTCTATTTCACTCACAAAGTAACATTTCAATTCACTTGAACAGAGAAGGGAACAAGGAAAAGTATAAGAATATATCTTCGAACCCTCCTCCGCATCAAAAATATATGCCATTTTCATGCCTCTGTTCAAACAAAATCTGCACTGCCAAAATAAGATGGAGAAATAAAGTCCTTTCAGAAACCTATACTTTGTTAGCAAGGCTTCACATAGTAACAGAAACAAAATTCTGATTAAGTGACTGCAATGCAAATCTTACATCCGTAACTATTTACAACAGCCAGCTGGAAGGCACAGTAACAGAATGACTTTGCATCTAATTTAGAAATTGAATCTAACTCTTAGACAAAAGTAACTCTCAGATTAGCAATTTTGATCATTCAATTTTAGCTCTCATTTAAATGTAAAATATTGACCAGGAAAGCAGAAATTGGCATTTGAATACATAATGATCAAATACAACGTTAATCCTAGACAAAAAAGTTGTTTAATAAGCTTGCTGGAGCAGCAAAGACCAAAAAAGTACTGCTACCATTTTAAATTTCTCTTTAGCTTGACATTTTCGCTCTTCATTTTCAGAATTTGTTTCTAGCCTTCACTGACCATAACCTGGCAGTTTTTTTTAAATTTGAAGATTGTGAACAACTAACAATCACTTGGGCAGCAGATGTGGAAGCTTTTGCCTCTCAGGTTACTTACAATATACCAGGGACACTAATGGAAAACATGTGTAAAAGCTACTGTTGATCGAATCTAAACATGGTTTAATACATGGCACAAAGATGCAAAAGAAAATGAACCAACTTATGATCAGGGCTGGAGGGATAAATGAGTTGATGTTACTCCCAACTGGTGAATTGTTTTGATAACCTCAGCCAATGCTGTAGAGTAGCCTAATTCTCTGCTGAGTTGGCCCTTGGAATCTTTGAACTTTTAAAAAAATGTATCTGCTGTCCCTGTTCTTTGAGATGGTGGTGCTTTTAGAAGGTACTGTCCAACAATCTTTGGTGAATTTTTGCAGTGCAACCTGTAGATAACTATATTACTAAATTACAGACCATTGATTACCACACTTTGTGTCTGTGCCATCAAATCTCTGCATGATGTTGGATTAAGACTCACCAATCTCAGCTATGGTAATAGTTGCCAAATGTTGTCACAAAATACAACATTGTATCATATATCGCACAGTACTTTCGAACTGATCAGTGACATGATCGTATTTCCTAAGTGGAAGGGTCCCTAGAGGATCATGGACAGATGAACATGTTTTAGCTCTTAATGCGTTGTACACATGCCTGGCTCAGCACAGAAGGGAACATGGCAAGTCATTGCTGGGTATTTTCAAATGGAAAATTATGTGAGTTAGAGCATGAACAATGTGAATGAGGTCAAAAACATATCCCATCCATGTAAAACAGATGTTTGGCACTATGGTATTACCCAGTTCCGCTTCACCCACAATGACTTCAATTCGTTTGGTGTGGCTTTGGGAATCTTCTGCACTGTGTCTGCAGATGCATCTTGAAATTTCCTCACATTCAGAACTTTTTAATTATTTCAGCAACTTCTGTTGCATTAAAGCAAAATAACTTCTGCAAATCTGAATTTTAAAAAAAAAATGAAGATAACACACAGCAACATCAAACATTTTATAATATGTTTTAAACCAAGTGCCCACTTTGCACCCGATCATTATTTCACTTCCTTCACTTGGTCACTTCTCTCTATCCAAAGACTTACATCTGCTGATTGCTAGTAGTATTGGTGGGAGGTGAGTGATTTTGGTGGAATCCAAAGTGAACATCAATGAGTAATTGATTGATGAGTAGGTGTCACTTGACAGCATGTCGGTGGTCGAGAGAAAGTTGATAGGATCATCATTCAGTTGAGATACTCACAATCATTTTAGCCTGAAAGAGTCCACTCCAACAACACTCATAAAACTTGAAACCATCCAGGATAAAGCAGCTCACTTGATTAACACAAATCCACAAGCATCCACTCCCACCACTACTGATGTTCAGTGTGTGTTATCTACGGGTTGCACTGCAAATATTCACCAAAGATTGTTGGACAGTGCCTTCTAAAAGCACCACCATCTCAAAGGATAGGGACAGCAGATATTTGGGAACACCATCACCTGTAAGTTCCCCTCCAAACCACGCACCACCCTGAATTGGAAATATATCCCAATCCCTTCACGGCAGTTGGCTCCTCCAAAAAGCGGAACCTCCAGATGCTTCTATCTGAAACCTAATGCATCCCAAAATACTCTGCTCATAAAACTCATCCAGTGAAATCAATTCCCATTATTTTCCAGGAAATCTCTCATTGTGTTGAAAAAAGGGTACAGAAATATTTACAATTTAATCATTAAACTACTTCACAGAAACAGATTAAACTCACACGCCACTAGTTCCAAATCTAAACCCTGAAATAAATATTAATGTATATATAAATCATATAACTTACTTCATGAAAGTTGCACAGACATATGAAAGAAAAAAGAATTGGAAATGATAAGCTAAAAGACTGAGATGAAGTAGATAGAATGTAAAGAAACTCAAGACATTGGAATTAAGCCAATGACCTGCTTTTATGTTGTTTTTTATTCTACACAACACAACCATCTTCGCTTACCCAATCTGTGCTAGGATTCACCTACACTGTCGAAAAAGTTTAATTGTGTTGTGGGAAGCTACTCATGTTGCCGTAATTTTCTAATAAAAGATATGAAGCTGCACCAAATTCCTGGGCTGCAATTATTTCCATATGGAACAATCATTCTGGCTTTTTTGGCTATTGGCTATAGTGCAACATTCATAAAAAAAAGTACATTAATTTTAGAACAGTTAGGGGAAATGAGGTCTAGTAATCTATAAATAATTATGGGCAGACCAACTTGCTTTTATGAAACATAATGAAGCTTTAAAATACATCATGCCAGCAATTCTCTTTAATGACCAATCGCAAAAATACATAGATCATAGAGTAGCTGGGGCCTACAGTGACAGTAATTTAGTTTTATATAGTGCTTTGAGCATAGAGTCAAGAAAATATAAATCACAGATAAAGAAACAGACATGAGTTTTGAGAAGGTGTTTAAAAGGTGGAGAGGCGTGGAGGGGAGAGGTTGGTTGTTTAAGAAGTAAAAGTTGCAGCTTTGTGCTTTCTGGCAAATTTGTGGTGAAGAGAAATGGTATGCATAGAATTCTTGATTTGGAAAACTGTTAGAAAGGACATACAAAGTCAGAAGTCACATGACACCAGGTTATAGTCCAACAGGCTTTTTTCAAATCACAAGCTTTCAGAGCACTGCTCCTTCATCAGCTGAGTATGGAGCCAATGTGTTCCAATACAGGCAAAGGGTGGGACCACGTCTTGTGAACAATGCATAGGATTAAGAGGAAAAAGGAAGGTTTAAGGTAGATATCAAGGCATCAAAACAGTAGAACCCCAAGATGACAAAAAAAACTGAGGGTGTGACAAATGGTGAGCCCGAGATTATGGAGAATATAGACGGGCTGACGAGTATCAAATAAATTCCATCCACATAATTGTGAGGTGATGAACTTCAGCAGGACCTTCAGCAAAGGGTTGAATGATGAATGGTTGGATCCTGGAAAGCATGGAGGATCAGAGGGACCTTGGTACATGTATACCAGTCTGTTAAAGTGTCAGGGCAGGTAAATAAAGTAGGTAAGAAGGCATATGCCTTTATTAGGCCGAGGCATAGAGTTTAAGAGCTGGGAGGTTATGATGGAACTGTATCAAAAATGGTTAGGCCACAACTAGAGTATTAAGTGCAGTTCTGGAATCCACATTATAGGAAGGATGTGATAGCACTGGGGGAACCATACTATAAATAGAAACGCTAACAAACTTGCTCAATGGTCACAGACACCCTATGACAATGCAAAAATAAAAGTCGATTACTCAGAAAAGAGCAGCAACCTTTGAACTGCTTGCAGTGTCCAGCATTTCAATCTTGGCCCTGGCTCTCCTCAACATTATCAACAAATGTTTATCGAGTGCCAGAAAGTTATTTAAATGAGTTGGGCCTTGTGTTTTCCAGTTACATCAGCTCAGTTCCGCACCAACATAGTTTGTAACGTACTGAGCCAGTTTATCCACAAAGTTAAAATGGAAAACAGGAGCAGTAAAGTGCTATCGGCTACGTCCCTTGTTTGATGCATAATAGTACAACCATCCCAACATTCAAATAACTGTGAGCATCAACTGAAAAAAAAATCAAATTTATTAAATGGAATCAAAGAGAAAAAGATTGTTGTGGGGTGGGGAATGCTTTCCTGACAAAATAAATTGCGCAAAATAAATTTTGAAGATTCTATTTCAAATTTCAAACCACAGAAATCACTTCCCAATTAAAAAAAAACTGTGAAATGTGATCTCAGACATCTCAAGAACAGTATAGTAAGGAAGATTGACGTTGTTCTGTGTAGTGAAGAGCACAGTCCAGATGGCTGTGTTGCCTGCCTGGAGTCAGGATTCGGGACATCTGTTCATTTCTGGATAGAAACTTATAGTGAGACTAGGAGGATCCAGTCATGGTTCATGTAGGTAGCAATGACAGAACAAAAGAAGTTCTGCACAGTATGAGGTAAACAGTATTATTTATTATCAATTATTACAAGTTTGGATTCATGGATTCTGGTTTACTGAGGGATATGTGTTTTCTTGTGTGTCAGAAGTTAATAATTAACTTGTACATATCTCTATAGCCATGGTGCTTTCTTTAAAAACTGTTTTTGGAGGCCTAGTTTTAGAATTAATTTGTCTTTGTGGATATTGGTGGGTTCTATGACAAAACAGGATAAAAGCAGGGATGTACTTCTGAGGCTTTATAAAACTCTGGTCAGACCACATTTAGAGTAAGCAATTTTGGGCCCCTTACCTCAGGAAGGATGTGTTGGCCCTGGTGTCGGACCAGAGAAGGTTCACGAGAATGATCCCAGGAATAAAAGCCTTAACATATGAGGAACGTGTGAGGACCCTGGGTCTGTACTCGATGGAGATTAGAAGGATGGGGGGGGGGGGTTCTGATTGAAACTTACAGAATATTGAACAGTCTGGATAGAGTGGACATTGGGAAGATGTTTTCTTTGGCAGGAGAGACGAAGGCCTGAGGACACAGTCTTGGAGTGAAGGGAAGACCCTTTAGAACAGAGATAAAGAGAAACTTCTTTAGGCAGAGAATGGTGAATCATTGCCGCAGAAAGCTGTGGAGGCCAGGTCATTGGGTGTATTTAAAACAGATATAGATAAGTTACAGATTGTCAAATCAAACGTTATGGGGAGAAAGTGGGAAAATGGCGTTGACAAACCTATCAGCCATGATCGAATGGTGGAGCAGACTCAATGGGAGGAATGGTGTAATTTCTGCTCCTCTTATGATCTTATGGCCAAAGTTCCAATTTAGAAGGTCAGAAGAAGTTTCTTAAGTCTGAGAGAAAGATAACTTCGATAGATTTTCTTTTAGTTTTACTTTGAGTTTTGAACAGTCCTGTGAAATACTTAAAGACAGCTATATAGATCAGTTCTCCTGAGAAGGGAAAGATATAGTGAAATTAGATTAACTTTGAGTAAAAGGTTAGTGTTATTACCAGCCTAGAGGTGTTGGTATAAAATGGTGAAGAGAATGGTTAAAGCTGAGCATATTTAAGCTCAAGTATATAATAGCTCCACAAAGAAGTTATCTGCAGCTCCAATTTCTAAATTAAAGTCACAAATGATTTAAAACATCTGAGGTGTTAGAGACAGGAACTTTGGTGTGAGTACTATCTGTGTGGTGTTTCAGGTACTACACAAAAACTATTGCTTCTTTTTTAACTTTATAAAAGCATGTTTTGGACCAATACTTATACTCTGTGATTAAAAATCTTTGCGTTTGAGTCATAGTAGATAGTTTGATTTCTCTTTTATCTTCTTCTTTTTTGTTAATAAACACTGTTTTACTGTGAAAGTAAAATCTGCAGCATTCATAATTTTGTAAAAACAAAAGAAATTCTAATCTATCAAGACAGGTGTTGACCTGAGATCTGACTCGTCTGGCACTGGCATCAGCTGGGATTAATACAAAAGTCAGAATGAGGAAGCAAGTTTCAAAAAATCAGAATGTCAAATGCCATAATTTCTGCATTATTACCTGTGCCATATGCAAATTGGCATATAGTAAATCAGGTTAGAGAGATGAATGCATGGTTAGTGTTGGAGATAGGTTTCAATTCATGGGGCACTGGCACTAGCATTGGAGAAATTGAGATCTATACTGTCACGAAGGGAATTAAGTACAAAAGTAGGAAATTATATTCAGTTAAACACAGGACTGTTATGTCTGCATTTGGAATATTGTGCACAGTATTGATCATCTTACTTAAGGAAGGATGGAAATGTGTTGGAGGTAGTTCAGAGAAGATTTACAGGATTAATACCCAGAACTAGGGACAATGGTGGGTTGACTTATGATGAAAGGTTGACTTATGATCAAAACATACAAGATTCTGAGAGGTCTGGATGGAGAAAGAATGTTTATTCTTATGGGGGTATCTAGAATGAGGGGTCACTTTCAAGATCAAGGGTTGCCCATTTAAAACAGAGGTTAGGTAATTCTTTCCTTTTCAGAGGGACACAATTCTTTGAAGCACTCATGCGGAAAAGGTAGTGGAAGTTGAGCCCTTGAAATTTTTTAAGGCAGAGGAACATAGATTATTAATAATGAAGGGAACGAATAGTTATCAGAGACAGTTGGGAGAGTTCATTAAGATTGTAATCCGATTAGCCACAATCTTATGGAATGCTGGAATATGCTCAATGGAGGGACTGGCCTCCTTCTGCTCCTAATTTATAAATTCATATGTAAGTTCATAAAAATGAAACAAATAATTGAATTATATTGGGAAGAAAGGTTTAAAAAATGGGAAAGCTGAAGGAAAATGGAGAACAGGAGAAACAGAACGATGGAACAAATAAAATGTTTCACAGTGCAAAATAGGTAGCTGTGTTCAGGCCACTGAGCCAAGGGCTCATCCACTTTTCTTTTCTTCCTTTTTACTTTAGCTTTTCTTTTTCTTTCAAGACTTTCCGCTTACCGTTTTACCTCAGGTGTACAAGCGAGAGCAGGCTCTGTGCAGAATGGTGGACAAAGATGGCGGAGTGGGCCCGGGGAGCGGTGAGACAGAGTTAATGACAAAGGAGAAGACATCTAGCAGTGGCGGCAGCAACACCAGGATGAGGTGGGCACAGTTCCACCCCAGCCCGAGGTAACCCAGTGAGCGAGGAGCAGGTCCAAGGCTTAATCCCCTGGTCCAGACTCACAGACTGAGCTGAGAGTTCAGGTCCGCGGCTAGGCCTGGAAGCCTGACAGCGGAGGCAGCGAGTTTTATCCCAGCGCAGGACTCTGGGACACCGGCAGCGGCAGCAGCAAGCGAGGTCAGCCCAGCGTGAACTCATGGTACCGGAGAGTGGGAACTCTTTGTTCCAGTAATGGCAACGTAGTGAAGCATGGTTGCAGTAATGTCATCAGTTTAGCAGCAGGAATATGAGGCATTGGGATGGAAGAGCCTGAATCCAGGCCTATGGCTGAGCTTCAAGATTGATGAGGGCAGAACAGTAGATGATATTAACTTGGGCTTTAGTAAAGCCTTTGATAAAGTTCCATGTGGTAGATATCCAATCCCTCTACACCTCCATCCGCCATGACCAGGGCCTCCAAGCCCTCCGTTTTTTCCTCTCCCGACGTCCCAAACAGTACCCTTCCACTGACACGCTCATTCATTTGGCCGAACTGGTCCTCACCCTTAACAGTTTCTCCTTCGAATCCTCCCACTTCCTCCAGACCAAAGGGGTAGCCATGGGCACATGTATGGGCCCAGCTATGCCTGCCTCTTGTTGGCTACGTAGAACAGTCGATCTTCCGTAATTACACCAGCACCACTCCCCACCTCTTCCTCCGCTACATTGATGATTGCATTGGCGCCACCTCGTGCTCCCGCGAGGAGGTTGAGCAATTCATCAACTTCACCACTACATTCCACCCTGACCTTAAATTTACCTGGACCATCTCTGCCACATCCCTCCCATTCCTGGACCTCTCCATCTCCATTAATGATGACCTACTTGACACTGACACTTTTTTACAAACCCACCGACTCCCACAGCTACCTGGATTACACCTCTTCCCATCCTACCTCCTGCAAAAATGCCATCCCGTATTCCCAATTCCTCCACCTCTGCTGTATCTGCTCCCAGGAGGACCAGTTCCACCACATAACACACTAGATGGCCTCCTTCTTTAGAGACCGCAATTTCCCTTCCCAC
>NC_057729.1:27882706-27914645 GCF_004010195.1 Chiloscyllium plagiosum
CACTGTCCCCTTGACCTGTCCGGACTTGTCCGACCTGCCTAGCTCCTTTTCCACCTATCCACTCCACCCTCTCCTCCCTGACCTATCACCTTCATCTCCTCCCCCACTCACCTATTGTACTCTATGCTACTTTCTCCCCACCCCCACCCTCCTCTAGCTTATCTCCACGCTTCAGGCTCTCTGCCTTGATTCCCGATGAAGGGCTTTTGCCCGAAACATTGGTTTTACTGCTCCTCGGATGCTGCCTGAACTGCTGTGCTCTTCCAGCACCACTAATCCAGAATCTGGTTTCCAGCATCTGCAGTCATTGTTTTTACCTAATTAATAAAGTAAGATCACATGGGATTCAGGGTGAGCTTGCCAATTGGATACAAAATTGGTTTAATGGTAGGAGACAGAGAGTGATGGTGAAGATTAGTTTTTCTGACAAGAGGACTGTTACTAGCAGTGTTCCACAGGGATCAATGCTGGGTCCATGCATATAAATGATTTAGATGAGAATATAAAAAGCATGGTTAGTAAGTTTGTGGGTAACACCAAAATTGGTGGTATAGTGGACAGTGAAGACGGTTATGTAAGATTACAAAGTGATCTTGATCAATTGGCTGAGGACTGGCAGATGGAATTTAATTTGGATAAATGCAAAGTATTGCATTTTGGTAAAGCAAACAAGGGCAGAATTTATACAATAGGGCCTTGGGTAGTGCTGCAGAACAGAGAGACTTGGGAGTTCAGATACATAATTCTTTGAAGTTAACATCACATGTGGACAGAGTGGTTAAGGCGACATTTAGCATGCTTTCCTTCAGTGCTCAGTCGTTTGAGCATAGGAGTCGGGATGTTATGTTGAGGTTGTATAGGATATTGGTGTGGCCTCTTCTGGAGTACTGCGTCCAGCTCTGGTCACCCTGTTAAGGGAAATATATTATTAAGCTGAAGAGGGTTCAGAAAAATGTGGCTGGGAATGAAGGGGTGAAGTTATAAGGATAGGATGGTACTTTTTTCATTGGAATCTACATGATTGAGGGATGACCTTACAGAGGTTTATAAAATGAGAGGTGAATGACATATTTTTCCCTAGGATGGGGGATTTCAAGACTAGGGGGCATATTTTTAAGGTGAGATGAGAAAGATTTTAAAAAGACAAAAGGGACAACGCGTTTACACAGACAGTGGTGCATATGTAGAATGAACTTCCAGAGCAATTAGTGGATGTAGGCACATTTATCACATTTAAAAGATGTTTGGATAAGTACACAAATAGGAACGGTTTGGAGAGATATGGGCCAGGAGCATGCAGAAGGGATCACTTTTAATTTGGGATTATGGTCAGCATGGACTGGTTGGTCCAAAGGGTTTGTTTCCATGCCGTAAAACTCCAACTCTAAAAGCAGGAGCTGTTCCAAAGACCACTAACTTTATTGAGATAAGACTATATGATGAACCGTACTGTTTTAATTTTCTGGTTCGATATTTGTATGTTTTGGTCTATTTTCTTTGTTTTAAGATGGCACTGGAGAGCGGTGACACTAAACAACACTTTTCACTGTATTTGTGACAATAAATCAAATCAATAAAGGTCTTGCAACTTGCTTCTGGTCCTCCTCTTCGTAACGTCTCTAATTCCATTCTCTGGTACAATCCCATAGATGTTTGCACTCATTTTTAATGCAAGAAATCACCTTTAAACCTCTTTTAATGACAGCACTTAAACTAAAGAGACAACAAAAATAAGTTTGTCCAGGATAGTGTAAATTGTCTTAGATCCATCAGCAAAGTATGAACCGACTTTGCACGAACATCACAACAGAGACATCACTGTTGAGTCCTGCTCAGAGGCTGTTCAGATCAGCATCCATTGCCTGCTACAGCACATGGTTTCTGCTGATCTTTCAAAGGACCTTTCTGGTTTTTTCTTTGCCACAATGTAAATTATCTTGAGAGTTCCAGTGATGTTTTATTACAGAATAAAGACAACACCACCTTGTCAAGGACAGAGAAAATGACTGGGTAAGCATGGCTCATGGCAGGTTTGAATCTAAATTCGGAGAAAGAGAGGACTGCAGATGCTGGAGAAGTCAGAATCGAAAAGGGTGGCGCTAGAAAAGCACAGCAGGTCAGGCAGCATGCAAGGAGAAGGAGAATCAGTATTTCGGCATAAACCTGATGAAGGGCTAACACCCAAAATTTGACTCTCCTGCTCCTTGGATGCTGCCTGACCTGCTGTGCTTTTCCAGTGCCACCCTTTTTGACTCTTCAGTCTATATTAACGTATGAAAAGAAATAAACTACAGTTCACCTGGACTGTTATATGTATGAATATTTCCAAATCTTATTAAGGTTTTACTGGACTGTTATCTTTGAGATATGCAGTTAAGAAGCAGGTACAGCCTCATAATTGTTACGAAAATCTTTATTGGTGACAAAGTAGCTACATTGCAAATGGTCTACAATTCTTATTTTCATAATGACATTAAATGTCTCTAATTCCTTTGACTTCAGTAATATTAACAGAAAGATGCAGAATTAAATAGGGAAGGTTGCAAACAGTAAAAGATACTATTCAACCACTGTTTTCACTTTATCAATTTAGTCATATAATGTAAATCTCTTTTTCACTTCACAAATGATCAATTATTCCAGTTCCTTTGCTTGTGACATTGATGATTTTAAGATGAGAATCAGTAACACTTCAGGGTTCAGTGGCCATGTTTTGAATAAAGAAGTCATTACATCAGTTAGCACACTTGAAAGGAGCATGCAGCTAATCCCAGCACGTTCCATCCCCTACACAGCACTAACTTACATTTTTGCAGTGATTTGCTGCAACATGCTTATTTAAAAGTGCTATTAAAGTCCACTCTGCAAATACATTTCAGTTCTGTCATTGACAGAAACTCATGCAACAGATCAAAGATATAAACAGAAAATGGCTTAAAATCTTTGTTACAAAAAAGATACATAATTTCAGGAAGTCAACTTGTATCTTGTGGAATGATTAACGTATTGGACATTTCAATAAGAAAGCATGCAGTGATTGATCATCCACTGCTATAGATATTTTGGGATAGTAAATTATTTCTTTAAATATTATGCAGTTTAATTATGAAAGGAAAACAGGATTAAAGGCACATACACCCTTAAATGTAAATAAAAATTTATTTGCTAACAGGTTAAAACTGACAATCTAACTACTTCAATAAAATAGCATTTAAAATTAAACACTCACTGTACAACTGTAGAATTACAGAACAAAAACTACATCATGAACCTGATGTATTTACAACATTAGCAAAACAATGGTTACTAGCATTATACACAAAAATGGCTTTGTCAAATTTTAATTAGTCACTGGATGGAAGTGCACCTCTTCCTTGCAGATCTTTGATAAAGAAAGTATTGCACTGGTCATGACAGAAACTGTTACAAGGGCTTGGTCCCTTCATCTAAAATCAGGAGAATTGATTGTCTTAATTTTACAGATCTGTGAATTGATATCTTCCAAAGAAGAGGTGCAATCTAGGACTTGAAGTGAAACATAATTGTGTTAATGTTCCTGAATGTTTAAAACAAGTAATTGCATCATACCAGTAAACAGAGATTAGACAAAAGTCAGAATAACTATGTACCACTCTCTGTTTGTGCAGAACTAAGCATTTTATATTGAGTATGTAGTTGTACGTAAAGTTTTTTTATTAACAGCAAGTTTAGTTATGACATACATTTACTAATTGAGATCCAAATTCAGTGGATTCATTTTCTACTGAATTTAATCATCATGTTATACTTGACTTAAATACAGGCTGAGCAGACACACTTGAAATCACATGAAGCTGCTAAAATATTCACTTTGATCAAGATGAAATTTTAAATATTGTCTGGTCCAATTTCAAATTTTCCTTTAATTTGGAATTTTAGTCTGGTACATGGTGAGTTAAGAAAACAATGATTTTTAAGCTGCAATGAATTAATATTGTGTAATGTAGGAAAAATGATTTGGGAGCCAGTTAAAAATGCTTATTATTTCTTAATCAAGTTATTCATTGTGCAAAGAAAAAGTTCCACACAGTGCCTAGGCTGAATCTATAAAAGCTGTGACTTGCTAGGCGAACAAGGGGAAAAGAAAAGTGTCTTGATTGCAATCCAGTGGCCTCTGGTGGAAAATTTGCCTGTGTGGAGCTTGGCTTAAGACAGACTCAACTATGAGAACTTCTGCCAAAAATCCCCATCTCACCTAAGAAATGAACACTTTCAGGAAATGAGATCTTGGGTGACAACTGATGTGCTCATATCCAGCAAGCACCTTCAGGAGAAAAGAGAATATTGGGTGAGGATGATTAAAGAAGAATTTTTGAAAACTACTGCATTTTCATAGTATTCATCACATAGATTCAGTCACATTAAGGTATCAAGGTAATACTGTATCTACTCAAGTAAAAGTCTGGAATTTTCCATATATCTTGTGTAAAAGTTCACCCTGGTTCTTCACAGACAACAGACCAATATTTGTGAGTCAAGGTATTATCCTGTACATAAATGTTACGATGAGGAAATAGATTTCTTTATGCTTATTGTACGTTTTGATGTACAATTCACACCAAAACTGGCATGAAAATTTAAGATGCATCAGGTCAGAGTCAGGTGACAACTTCCCTTTCTGTGCAGCTCAGGTAACCTCAGTTCCCTGTAGCACTCATGGAATACAATCATATTACTGTAACTTGTTTTTTTTTCTTTATTCAAATAGAGATAATTTGGGCTTCTGCTAATGATGGAATATTTTGGACTGTAGCATGAATTTCAGGCCCTCAAAAAGTAGTATCCATGTAATAGTTGAGCCCATAAATTTAACCTTAAAAATTAGTCTAAAAAATTTGACTTTCACACGCATATACACGGTATATCCATTAAAATTCTGTAGGGTATAGGACTAAATTACTACCAGTCTGCACCAAAATAACACAGAGAATATCAAAGACTGTTTAAATCTAGCACTGAAAGGAAGCAAAGCCTTTCTGCTGATGAAAGGAATTAAGACTTTTCATGTGATGGCTCAAATGAACTAAGTATCGTGTGCATTGCACAAAGGTTAAGTCACATATTTCTCAATTAATTACAAAATATACTGCTTTAGTGAACATGGAGAAGATGATTAATTGAGTGATGTAATGCTCTGTTCTCTGAACTACAGACAGTACAGGAAATGACCGGATCAGAAATCATGAAATGTTAGGAAAATGAGACTGAACTGGAATTAAATCAAATGCAGTTTTTCTTTTTCACTTTGCTTTTATCATCTTCCTCAATTCTAACCCAAGTTATTATAATTCACAATTTAAATCATGTGTACAAATAAGTAAAGCATTTGCTCAGCCAGTAAAATGGTCAAGTTAACTCCTGAAACAATTATATGAGAAGACATTTTACATTTAAAAGAAAATAGGTTATGACGATAGAATATTTACCATGTTAATACTGAACAAAATTTCAACCTAGCAAAGCAGGTGAATTTCAGGAGCTTATAATTCTAGCTTTAAGGCACTAGAAATGGGCTTCAAAATTTAAGCAATTAACCTTTTGCCCTGAGACAACTGCTTCAACACTTACCTATTGTGCAAATAAACAGAATTTTTTAAAAAAGTTAATTCTAAAACCATAAGTCTCACAAAATAATCTCTTGCTATTTGTGACATAAAACAGAACAACAATTAGCTCAGATTAGATAGTCTTCAAATAATTCTACCCATGATATTAGCAATTTCAAACTGAAAACTTTGAGATGTGCAGAAGTTAAAATAATGTGGTCCATAATCTGTCTTTTTCTTTGTTACATGTCTGTTAGACTCCAGTTCGTCCCTTATTTATCCAGGTCAACAGGTTTTGAGTCACTTGGTATTGTGACAGAAGAATTTTGAATTAAGTACTGAAATTAGATGTAAACATAAACTTTCATGACTGCAACCGTAGGGAATGTTCAGTCATCTGTTGACATAATTTCAAGAAAAATGCAAATGAATTAATGTTGGACATTTGCCTATTGATACTCAATTAAAACAAAAAGTAGATTGAAATACTGCCAGCCATAACAATAAAGCTAGTTGTGACAAAAATAGAACCATCAGAAATAGTCATATTTACTGGCATCATTTGTAGGATTTGAAACAGGATCCTGCAAGAGTAAGGCAAAACATACAAAACAGGCTGGGGAGCTTTGACAAATTTGAGGTGGTTTAGATTTTAAAATGTCAACAGGTTAGTTTTCATTTGAACTCAGCTTGTGTTGATAATAGCTGGTTTTAGTAAGTAAGTGGAACACTGAATTATTGATTCAACAGAACAAACACAATCCGGGCAATTCCAGTAGACCACATTCAATTATGCTGTCTTAGAAGCAACACAAAAAGCATAATAGCAAAGGGTACACTATAATTAAGGGAATCATTACATTGTTTGTTCATTTAAAAATGACTCATTATAGTACGTTATATCAGATGCTCTGGTTAAGCAGAATGATGACAGCCTCTGTAGCTACACAACATAGTTACATGTACAGTACCATAGATGGTCTCATGAGTATATTATATAATGTGTACTTTATATAAAAAAATAGCTGGAGATTCTCTGCTATCCTAATAACCTAATTGTATAGCACCTTACTTCTCTTACAGTCATTTATGTCCAATGCCGTTAGTATCTAAAAACGGTTGGTGCATAGTCTTTAGCTTGAGATGCATATGTAAATCAGTAGAATTCCAACGCTGTCAAAAATATGTGCTTGAACCCTCACTACACTGGCATAAGCCAGTCACCAAGATCCAAAGATTCTATGCATGATGAGGTACGCAAATACAAAAATTCTTAATTTTATAGCGCTTCCATAAGTTATTACAATATAATCAAATATTGATGCAGGTTGGGATAGTCGACTATCACTGTGCTATTAATGGAAATATCGCAAAACAACAGCTCTGTCTCTGTGCAGCTTTCTGTACATACATCGACACTTTACAGTTTGACTGTAACAAAAAACAGACACAATATAATTGTACAATGTCTAACAGCTCTAGCTCTCTGGGAAATCTTGGAAAGTGTTTACAAGAGAAGTTACTTTCATATGTCTCCATCGGAAGGTGGTTGACAGAGCCGGTATAACCTATGATGAAATAACAGGGATTAGTAACAAAGTGCACTTTCAAATCTACAATCAACTTTATTCTCTAATGAAGAGCAACAACAGCAATACATTCTTTCAATTCAGAGATAAGCACAGTGCAAGGAGAGCAGGTCTTCAGGTTTATAGACCTACAGAACAACTGGTTATGCTACTCGGATTATAAACACATGACACTGAATTGGACAGATTTGAGATTGCTCCGTGGTAGACTTTTGCACTGTTAATTAGTTGTTCAATTGAATCAGGTCCTACATCAGGCTTATAAATGCTAAAAGCAAAGCCAAATACTGACATGTATATCGAATCAAACAATGGTCACAAATAAAGAGAATAGCATTCAGCCTGTCGTACCCGTGCTGGCCTTCTGAAGGGACAACGCAATTAATTCCATTGTTCTGTGCTGTAATTCTGCAATTTTGTTCTTATCCAGTTAATGATCTAATTGCCCTTTGAACATCTCAAGCGACCCTGCTTCCACCACACTCTTCGGCCTTACATTCCAAGTCCCAAGCACTGTGTGAAAATGTTTTTCTTCAGATTGTATTGCTTCTTTGGCCAATACCTTGAATCTGTGCCCTCGGGTTCTCAATCCTTCTCCCAATGGGAACCGTATCTCGAACAAGTCTTCTATTAGCTTCCTCTTCTCTAAAGAGAACAGCCCTAATTTCCCAACCTTTTGACCAACTACAATTCCTCAACTTTGGTAATATTCTTGTGATTTTTTTAAAGCACTATCTTGAATATCTTCACACCCCACGTGTGGTGCAACAATCCAGTTGATATCAAATTAACAGTTTACCCCAAGTTTCTTGCTTTTGTATTCTGTGACTCTATTGATAGCACCTGCTCATTTAATCTGTTCTAATATCGTCAATGATTTATGTAGAAAAATACGCCGGTCCTTTTGCTCCAGCATCCCATGCAGAACTGAACCCTACACTTTGTATTGCTTCTTTATATTTTTCCTACTGAAATTAATCACTTCACAATGTTTTGCATGAAATTCTATCTACTTCTTTACTGCCACATATAGCCTCTGAAATGAAAAATGGAAGTGTGGAAAAAACTCAGCAGGTCTGGCAGCATCCTTGAAGACAGAAACAGAGATATTGTTTCAAATCCTCATTCTGCTTCTTTCTCCACAAATGCTGCTAGATCTGTTGCATTCCTCCAGAACTTTTTATTTTAATTTTGCTTTTATGTTCCTTTGAAATTCTACACTATCCTCCTAATTCACAATATCATTGAGTTTCATATCTGCAAAATTTAAATTTGTGCCCTATACACAAAGTTCTAGTCTATTAATAACAAAGTCTAGGGGTTTGAACATTAATCCACAGGAAACTTTAGTATAAACCATCCTCCAGGTCAAAAAAGAACTAGTCATCACACCCCAGTTTCCTGTGACTCAATTCCAATTTCATATCCATATTTCTACTGTCCTTTTTTAACATGAGTTTTAACTTTTGCTTACAAATCTGTTGTACTCTAACATGACCTTCTGGAATTCCATTTCATTAAAAGCATTTACCCTCATTAACCTTTCCCTTACCTCATCAAAAAACTTAAGCAAGTTAATTAAACATAATTCACCCTTAATAAATCCATGCTGAATGTTCTTAATTGACCAGATTTGCCCAAATGATGATTAATTTTATCTTAAATTATCATTGCTTAGAGCCTCCCTACCTCAAAGGTTAAATTGATTAAGTGGAATTGCTGGGTTTATCTTTACACCCTTTTTGAACAAGAGCAACATTTACAATTCTCCAGTCCTTAAGACAATCAGAAATAGGAGCCAAATTAGGCCATTTGGCCCATCATGGCTGCAATATTTCTCAACCCGTTCTCCTGCCCTCTCCCTGTAACGATTGATCCCTTCACTAATCAAGAATTTACCTATCTCTGTCTTAAATGCAGTCTCAATGGCTTGTACTCCATAGTCTTCTGTGGCAATAAGTTTCACAGATTCATCATTCTCGGGCTGAAGAAATTCCTTCTACCTCAGTTCTAAAGGGTCATCCCTTCACTCTGGGGCTATGTCCTCAGGTTCTACTTTCTCTGACTAGTGGAAACATCCTCTCCAGATCCACTCTATTCAGGCCTCTCAGTATTCTGTAAATTTTGGATTCCCCCTCATCCTTCTAAACTCCATTGAGTACAGTCCCAGGGTCTCAACAGCTCCTCTTTTGACAAGCAATTGATCTCCAGAATCATTCTTGGAAACCTTCTCTGGACCCCTTCAATGTCAGCACATCTTATCTTAGATACAGGGCCTAGAATTGCTCACAATATTCCAATTCTGGCCTGACCGGGGCCTGATACAGCCTCAGCAGTACATCTCTGCTCTTGGATTCCAGCCCTCTTGAAATGAATGCTGATGTTGCATTTCCTGTCATAGTTGCCAGTTGAACTAGGACTCCCAAGTCCCTTTGTGCTTTAGATTTCCAAATCCTTTACCAACGGAGGGTCACCAATGCCTCTATTCTTCCTACTAAATTGCATAAGTCACAATTTCCCACATTATATTCCATCTGTCATTTCTTTGCTCACTTTCCTAGCCTGTCAAATTCCTTCTGTAGTTTCCCTGCCTCCTTAACACTACCTGTCTCACCACCTTTCTTTGTGTCATCTGCAAATCTAGCAACAGTGCCCTCAGTTCCCCTGGCACCAGCCCTGAATTTAAGGAAAATTAGATAGTTATGGTCAATGCCTATGTAATTTTAATTCACATTTCTCTCAATATCCTTGGATCCATCTCATCCAGTCTTAGAACTTTATTAACCTTTAGGACAGACGACCAATCAAATTCCATTTCCTTAACTTCAAATTTCAATTTCAAAACTCCTAGTGTTTGAATTACCAACAACTTGGCCTGGGCAACATCTTGTTAAAGACAGATGCAAAATATTCATGTCATACCCCAGTCTCTTCTCAAGTTCCATGCCTAAATTTCATTCTTAGTTCCTACTTGGCCCCACTCCTCCTTTACCAATCTTTTACTATTTATGCACTTACAGAATACAGTAACATGAAAATTCCCTTTTATAATACCTGTCGGCTTCTTCTCATATTTGTTCATTGTCTATCTTGCTTGTTTTTTCAATTCCTCTCGAAACTTGTCACTTTCAACCTGACTCTTAATTGTATGATCAACCTGACAGCTGTTATAGGCATACTTTCTCTGCATCATGTTAGTCTTGATTTGTTTTGCCATCCATGGAACACTGGATTTGTCCCAGCTTTCCACTTATTGGGAAAATGTCTTGATGGGTGTTGAACTTTCCCTTCATTAAAGCCCAGCCCATTGTTTAGTTACAGTTTTGCTTGCTTATCTTTGATACCAGTTTACTTGGGTCAGATCTATTCTTAACCCCATTGAAGTTTGCCTTTTCCTAGTTAACTGTTTTGTTGGATTATTTCGTTCTTTTCCCAAATCCAACTTCATGTTGCAATGATCACTGTCCCCTCAAGATTCCCATACTAACAGGCAATCCACTTGGTCACTCTTATTCCCAAGTAGGTCCAGCAGTGTGTCCTTTTTCATTAGATTGGGTAACATATGGCAAACTTTGTTTTAACTGGCACCTCATCAACCAGCACTGTTAATGAACTGGAAAAGATTACATACAGTAAATCCTTGGAATCTGCGAAATCATTAATTTACCTATCCATGCCAAAAACATAAGTACCAACAAAAATCAACATTTATGGAACAAATTTGCATATCCTCAATTTTTAACCTTTTTTTTAAACTAGCACCGCACTCGTGAATTTCATCATTCATGGGGTGCTTAGGAACAGAACCCTCGCAGATACAGAGAAATACCTATCTCAAATACCGCGGTCTACCACAATGTCTGAGTACGTATGCTGTAAATGAAGTATAACAATAATGTTCTATACTCCCGGCATTATGTTTCCACTACTTACTGTGTGTCTTAGCATTGATTTTAGGAGGTGTGTTGATGTTTTTTACAAAGCCCTTTTGAGGAATGTTTATGCCTCAAAGCTTCGCTTGGTTGGGGTTTACTGTGGTTAAGTGGACCTCTTGGTTATCCAAACTATTTTATCAACTGGCAGACTCCTGGTCCCATAGGTGCCAGTTAATAAAATATTTGCTGTTCAACAACAGAAACTTTCCCTGAACACCCTCTTGGCCCTCTCTGACTTTTTCACAACTGATATCCCAATTTATATTCAGAAAACTAAAGCTTCCCATTATAACTACCATATAATTCTTTGTCTTTTAAAAAAAATGGTTTCTCTATTAGATCACTTATCGTTTGTATTCATCCAGTTCCCTTTGTGATCCACGACATAGCAGAACCACCCATGGTCTCGCCTCAGATTGCATACCCCAGATGAACTATCACTTTCAATAGTATTTGAAACTGAAAAGTGGTTGGAGACTCAGGGGTCCTGAACTCCGCTCTATTTCCCATTGTCTGATGCCCATTCTCTCTTTCCCAGCATAGCCTATCAGGTGACCACATCAACACATGGCCTATCCACAAAGCTCGATAAGATCTTTAGCACAGGAAACCACCCAAAGACACTTCAGAGGGTATTATCAAACACAGATAAGTTTAAGTTCATTAGGAGAGAGATTACCAACAGCTTTGCCAGGGGTAGATTTTTAAGCAGGGTCTTGAAAAGAAAGTGAAGCCTGAAGGAACAATTTCAGCGCTTGGGATCAAATCAGCTGAAAAATCAGCCACCAACACTGGTCTGATTAAAAATTAGGAATATGTAAGAGGTCAGAGTTAGAGGATCACAGAGATATCAGGAGGGTTACAGGTAGAGAAGGATGATACCACAGAAGGATTTGAAATCAAGCATGAGAATTTTGAAAGTAGGATACTATTGGACTAGAAGCCAATGTAGGTCAACGAGCACAAGGGTGATGATAGTGAACAGAAGTTGGTGAGAGTTAGGATGAGTTTTGATGGGGCTCAAGATTATAAAGGATGGAAGATGGGAGGCTGGCTGAGAGAATATTGGAATAATCAAGGGATGAAGGAAGATTTCAAGATGTGCACACAAGTGGACAGAATTGGAAAATCTTGTGTGATAAAGAATGCCATAGCTCGCAGCTCAACTACAACAGATGGGTTGGAAGGGGGGACAGTAAGGTAGAGGTGGATGTTGTTGGTATACGCAAAGAGCCTAATGTTGTGTCTTTGGATGATGTCATAGAATGGCAGCATGTGTGGTGGAACCTGCATTAATAGTGCAGAAGCTGTAAGAAACAAGTAATTCTGTGGCTATAACATGACAGAAAAGGATGGAAATAGGTGAAGTAGTCCAATTCAATTACACCATGAAAAGAAACATTGGAAGAGGGTGGTGTGATCAACCATATAAGAGGCTGCCAATAGCTAGAGGAGGAGTGGGATACTTAGCTACAGTCATAGTCAGGGGGATTTTATGTGTAGGTGTAATAAGGGTTGTTTATTTCAATGTTGTGATCAGGTTGGAAACCTGATTAGATGGGTCTGTGCGGGGGGGGTGGGGTGTCGCAGCCAAAACTAACATTGCACTAGCTGTAACAGGCCTTAAATTAACAGACAATGCCATGTTTAAGATCTAGATAGAGAGAAAAAATAACTACACTTAAAAGCACTGAGGTTGGTGAAATATTTTACATTCCTAATATTGGCCTGGATGGGATTCTGAAAGTGTTGCTGGCTGAACTAGAAGGAACCACTTGTGCAAACTCTCAGATCTGACATAAGATATTACAAGCAAACACATTTATAACTTGCCTTGGTACAAGTTGTGGCATCTGATCCATTACTTTCAAATTTTTGGCTGAATTCTCAACCCTTGCACCCTGTAGAAAGAAAACAATCCGTTGTTCTGAAGTAAGGGCAACTGGGTTACACACTGAAGACAACAGTTTTAAACTATTCAACACATGCCTTGAGATCCATTTAATTGGTCTTTAAAGATCTTACCTGTTTTCTCATAATGTCTGTTGCCTGCATGATACATCTAGGTAAGAGTCCATGACTACGAGCCAAAATAACTGCTTGCTCCAGGGTCACACTTAAAGTACTCCTGAATAAAATGAAAATGTCAAGACAGTTAACATCCCCTGTGGATTTTCCATCATAAAGGTAAAACATCTTCAGCATGATCTGCTCAGATCAGGAGGAAACAAAAGAGCTGATTGATATTACAAACTCCTACAGAAGAATGAAAGCCATGTTTCTCTGAAGCAAATTCATTAACATACAAAATTAATTTCCCAAGATTATGATGTTGGCCCCACGGATAGGAAAAGTAAAATTATATCCTGTTCTCTTTTATGTTCAAAAATGTGATTTGTTAATTTTACATCTGGAAACTTTGATTTTACTTCATGGGCTAAGACAAAGTAAAGACATTTATTATTATTTGGTCAAAGTGGTAAAATTTGTTGGCGTACTTCAGGAAAGTCAGTATTTCTGGAAAGAGGTTTTCACCTTGTACCTATCAAGTCATTTCGCAAGATTCAAGGGGAAAACCGACATTTATACCATGTGAGAGGACGGTGCTGATTGGTAGAGACATTGACAGTTAACAGCCAGGCTTTGTTTAAATTTTAAAGCAGATAGGGTGACTGACTGATGAAGTCACGATCTGAGAAATGAACAAACGAAAGGCTGTCACCCATTTTGTTGAGTTGAAACAAACACACTGGAGTACATGTTCTTTCTGTTTGCAGAAAATAACAGGGCCTTGTATATTAACACATGCAATGTCCAGTACATGCACTGTCTTCTCATCCAATATAAATGTTGGTTTACCCCTTGAATTGATATTTTTGCAAAACTTCCTGATCAGTGCAAGACAAGAAACATTGGCAAAATGTGTCCTTTCTCAGCAAAACTCATATTCTATACTACCAAAAGCAGTACCTTAGTACAGCTTCAGGAGTTGACAATTATTGACAGTACAAAAAGGCTGAAGATAGTTTAAGTAACAAGTTGCTGAATCTCGGGTTGCTCTAGTACATGAAATAAATCAAATTCAACTACCTGGGTGGCCCAGTGTGAGACTAAAGCACTTGGGAATTGCCACTTCAAAAATGAGAAATTGCGACTAAAATACAATAGGATAGTGCACTACTGACGTTTGCTTTAGCATGGAAAACCAGTTTAATGTTTACATAAGATCCATGGTCTCTTAAACAAAGCTAAACAACACCAAAATTTATCCTGCAAAAAGAGAACATTGATCTTTTAAAATTAACTAAATTTTGAGATTGTACACCAGTAATGATGAAAGAAAAAGTAGCAAGATGTTAGAACACAGAATTAAACAGACTTTGCACTGCAAGTAAAACTTGACAGAGTGATTCATGTTCTGAGAATATTCAATTAATAAGGCCAATAGATAATTTAAATGCAAGAGGTTCAGATTTGGGTGATATACTTTGCTGTACCAATGACAGATGTTATCTGCTGCCTTCTGTATACTTCTAAATAATAGAAATATAATAAATTGCCCTTTAATGATTCAAAAGACAGGTAATGGAAGATTCCACTATTTGTGCTAAATATATACTAAACATCAAAGTGTACAGCAACATGCATGTAAACAGAATGTCTTAAATATTTTGTTCCAATTAATTATTTTTGAAATATAATCACTCAAGTAGGCAAATGGAGTAGCTCCTAACTTCTCACAAACAGCAAGGCAATAACTAACTGGATAGTCCTTTTGGAAAAAAAGAGTTTTGGTTGAGGGATATGTGTTGATCAGACACAGAACGACTTTGTTTATCTTTTAACACCATTTTAAACAGGCAGATAGGGCCTAATTTTAACAGCCAAACTGGTGCTTTAGAAAATAGAGTGCTCTCATTAAAGTTTTACAACAATCCCCTTTCTAACGCGAACTTACACCCAAATCCAGTACTACGTTCACAGTCTCCAATGCAACCAACAGCTGGTGTTTGATTTGCACTAGTCTGTCAATGATAAAGGGCACTACTTCACTTTTTTCCCATAAATTCATATTCACCTCATCAATGACCATCTAAGATTGTCAAAACTTGCAGCATTTAAAGTGCTGTGAAACCCGGGACTCAACTTTACAATGCTTGGATTCTCCAATAAAACCCTGCTACAACTTACAGAGTCTGCTGATCAATTACAAGTGAGGCTATTTGTATTCCTGGCTAGATTTCACAACACAGGCAACAAAATACCAGCAGCACATTAACAGCTGTAAGTGTATTTCAGTTTGCCGTTGAAGATTGTGGTGCTGGAAAAACACAGCCAGTCAGGCAGCATCCGAGGAGCAGAAGTATTGATGTTTCAGGCATAAGCCCTTCATCAGGAATGCTTCCTGGTGCCTCCTTCATCAGCATTTCTGATGGAGGGCTTATGCCTGAAACATCAATTCTCCTGCTCCTCGGATGCTGCCTGACTGGCTGTGCTTTTCCAACACCACACTCTGACTCTGATCTCCAGCATCTGCAGTCCTCACTTTCTCCTATTTCAGCTTACTGCCTTCTGACCTTCATCAGTAGTACTGGGAGTAACAATTTATTTAGAATGTGTTACATATCATTGAGCTAATATTATAAAACTAATTATAAAATCTGGATTACCATGACAGCAGAGTGAGTGAATCCAAGATTTATGCAAAACTTTCATGAGAGCTCTTTAAGTTCTAAATGAACGATCGTACTATAAACATTCAACATGACCAGCTTCATCATCATATTCTGATAATGGTACGGTAAAATTTCCATAACATTTCAAGAGTGCACAGCAAAGTCACTGCACTGTTTTAACAGAAAAGACAGATAAGTGACAGCTTTGATTTACCTTTGTATACCAGTGCTGCACATAACAATCTGACAAGCTCCAAGCCTGTTGCAAAGCTCAGAAGATATCGGCAAGACTGCAATCCCGGAAGCATTATTGCTTGAGTTCACTGTGGATGTTGAATGTTTTGGGCCTATGTACAACTCCATCAACCGCCGAAGTTCCTCCAGTGCATTGAGAGGACGTAACAGCTATGAGGTTTGAAATGAAATGTGTTAGGTAGGATTCTGGTTTGTGTCAAGCTTGTAGATACAAGAAACGTCATTGTACTTTATGAAGTAGCTAAACCCTCTTCTCAATTTTTTTTCTTGGCTGGGATTTTTCCGATTGCAATATTAAAACACAGTAATCTATACAGAGTTAGATATCACTCAGCGTATATATTCATTTTGCTTCAACAAAAATAACTGAACGACTACATTGAATTTAAGAGCCGCATTCAGTCCAATGTGTGTGTGCTGGTGTTATTGTTCCATACAATTCTCCCTGCACACTATCATCAAATTTGCTTATTCTGTGCATCCTCATGGAAACATAGAAAATAGGAGCATGAGAAAGTTATTCTTCCTTCAAGCCTGCTCTGCCATTCAACGTGAGCATGTCTGGTCATCCAACTCAGCACTCTGTTTCCCCTTTCTTGAAGGCATTCAATGCCTTGGCCTCAAGCATGTATTTACCAAAAAGATACTTTAAGCAATATTAGCTTTTCATGATACCCCTTAAAATGTAAAATGCAAGTCAAACATAATTGCTAGATGACCATGCAAAATTGAGAAAAAAACTCATGACATACATAACTGCAGAATTTGGCATGGATGAGTAAGACACACAGTAGGATTTACAACTGGTTTCTGCTTGCATTGGTGACAGTGACTTTTAATTGCTTGACAATGCTAATAAATCTGCTTTTCCATCAAATACATATTATTCAAAGTCATAAGAAGTGTTCAGTTCAGAATATGACAAAGGTTTCTTTAGACTTCTGGACACACCTTACCTGGTTTATCTTTACAGCTGTAGTCGAAGAATCAGAAGGTAAATTAGACCGTTCTAGATAGAAAGCCCTATGGAAAGATTTTTAAAGAAATAAAATTTGCTTCAAATTATGGGTTAGATATATAACTGAGGCCCATTTTAAAATTTACCACAAAATCTTGGGTAGACTTGTCTAAATCTGCATTTTATTGAGTTGCTTCAAGGGATAATCAACCAAAAAGCATTCCAATTTCTTTTAATTCCACAAATAATTAACTTACCTGAGTTTTCGATAATAACATTTAACTTTTTCAAGAGAAGCCGAATTGATCAGTTGTTGGAATTCTTCTGCCGATGCATTTTCTGAAGAACATCTGTTCTCAAGAGCTAGAGACAAAAATATAGTTACTACTATGTTGGTACAGAACCTTGTTGTGATCATTACAAAAAACACTTATTAAAACTAAAAGCAAGTAATAACTTAGCGCACTATTATAACAGAGTGTAATATTTGAATCATAAATCTGGATTTTCATTTTGTCTTCACTTCCTTAAATGTCTTGATAACTCCAAATTGTTAACAAGTATGAGTTTGCTTTTTAAATTAAGCAATGTTTTCTACAATCTGGAAGAGACCTATTGGTTTGAAACAATTTCCTGTATTGTTCATTGCAGTTTAAGCGGTTGGTTCATAAAGAAGCACAGTGCAGAAGATGCAATAAGTTACAAGTGCAACTGATGATCAGAGAAAACATTAATCAGTAGTAAATTTCCAATGATGTGAGACATTTAATACAAACAGGTGGTTTGAGCAACAAGTAAAATGTACCCATTATAAAATAGTTATAGACATATTCAACTGGTAAAAACAGAAAAATTACAATGCAAATTAAAACAAATTTTACCTTGAGTGAAGAGCACTGTGTGTAGCTTTAAACTTCCCCCATTCTGAAACTTAGAAGGCAACTCCATAAAGTTATGATTTTCAAGATAAAAGATAACTTTCAACGCTTGGCGACTTCCATCTATATGGTAAGTGATAGAGTTGTCTGCAAAAATAAAATCAAAATCAAATTTCAACATCAGTGAAAGACTGCATATTTTAAAATATTTTTCTCTGTTAACCAGTGAAGGAACCTATGGCAAGGTGACTGTTAAACCTGAGCCCACCAGAAAACTGCAGTTCATTTGGACTAGGATTAAAACAAAGTAAATATTCCTCCAAGTATTGTGGGGGAAAAAAGTACTGGCACTTGGTGGATTTGAGAAAGAAAGCAAAATAATCTCAGATGTTGTTTCTAATGTTAGGAGACAATGTTTTCAAGTAAAAGAAATGGCAAGCCAATCAACTAGTCAGAAACAAAAAAATGCATAGCCATGTTCAAAACATAAAATTCATTAATATAGACCTTTAGATGACACTCTAAACCACTGAGTTCACAACATCAGTAGCAGCTTGCTCCTGTTTCAGTGCAGCTCATATTTTATCCCCAGTCCCTGAGGATCTAGGGTCAACATAGATGAAATTTTAGAGCGATGGGATTTAACAGCTCAGAAAGAAGCCACTTGGCAAACCATACCTTTAGCTGTGTTTACTTTATCTACTGGTTAAATCATCTTATGCTAAATTACAGACTAAAAGACACCTTAAATGATACTTAAAAATACAGTATTAAATCAATATGTAATCTATTGTCCTGGAATTCTATAAATTGCAGTCTGCTGTTGTAGACATGGCTTATGTACATCAACATGAAAACAAACCTAATGTACATTAAAATAACAACTGCGAAAGCCTGAGTTTACTAAAGTTATAATATTCAGCTCTTTGCAATAGTTTACTCTAATAAGACCTAATTATTTTTCAATAAAAAGGCTGTTGAACTGAAAATTTTTAAATTGATCCGATTCATGATAAAATATTAATAGAAAGCAGCAAAATAAATGCAATTGCAAAGGTAATAATGTGCTAGCATAATGAAAAGAAACACATTTGATGGAGGATCATTTGAACCACAAATTGAGAAAAAGATGAACCGAGTCCTTGGAGTTGAAAAGCAATTTAGTTAAATGAGGGTATGCTGAGGTCAACCAGTGGAAAGAGATTAGGGTGAATTCCCCATGCAATATATTAGCAAGTCTTTAAAACCTTGAGGGAAGGTGATCCCCAACATAGTGTTTTCATCCCAGAATGGAAAGGCCAGCAGCAGCAGATCAACGGAGGATCTTACATACTTATGTGTCACAGGATTGCAGCTTAAATCCCTTTGGAAGCAAACTGTCCATTTAATTGCTAAAATTAGATGTTGTACATATAGATTCATATATCCAGTATCACCATCATTTTTCCATTTCTGGAAGCAATGAGGTCATATTTCAGAAGTGTCTATTTTACAGTACAAATAGGCTTTGAAACTACATTACAAGTAACACAACCCCGTGCTGTATGATCAGACTTGCCAAAGTCAGGTTGAGCTTGTTTTTGAAACATCTCACAGCCAGAAGCCATGTAACAGGGTAAATTCAAATCTGTTTATTCAAATCGCTGAAACTGCAGGCATTAAAGCCCTCATGACTAAAGTAGAGTGACACAGTATATGGAAGCACAGCTTCTCTCATCAAGCAGATTGAATCATTTCTGCAAACATTTAGGACGAAATGCATTTTTTAAAAAATGCTGTAATAAGTGATAATCATAGATCCGCACACATGGCTCTCAAAAGGTAATTTTCCAAGTGGAAAGACTCAATCCCTCAGAAGAAATACAATTTTAATTTTTCTGTTTTTCGACCCCAGGGAAAAGACTTTGCCTATTTATCCTATCCATGTCCCTCATAATTTTATACAGGTTTACAAAATTATGAGGGGCATGGACAGGGGAAATAGACAAAGTCTTTTCCCTGTGGTCGGGGAGTCCAGAACTAGAGGGCATAGGTTTAGGGTGAGAGGCGAAAGATATAAAAGAAACCTACAGGACAATGTTTTCACACAGAGGGTGGTACGTGAATGGAATGAGCTGCCAGAGGAAGTGGTGGAGGCTGGTACAATTGCAACATTTAAGAGGCATTTGGATAGATACATGAATAGGAAGAGTTTAGAGGGATATGGGCCGGGTGTTGGCAGGTGGGACTAGATTGGGTTGGGATATCTGGTCGGCATGGATGGGTTGGACGGAAGGGTCTGTTTCCATGCTGTACATCTCTATGACTCTAAACTCTCTTCCTTAATCTTATTTTCCTTCCTGTAAAATGTTTTAAATAAATCATGATCTGCAGTTTGCGCCTCAGTGAGGCTATTTTCCAATTTGTTCGGTTGAAGAGCCTCATTGTTGCTTTACACACAGGTGCTGTAGAGGACACCACATTAAAACAAATGTTGACTAAGTAGAAATCTTCACTGACAAGATGTGAAAAATGTGTCCATAACTGTATGCAAACTGAACAGTGAAAATTCTTCCCTCATCGCTGAAAGCAAGAAATGAGCTACAGTTGGTGCATATATTGTTTGAGTTTACATTTCATCCCTTATGCATGCCTGCCTTTTTGTGAGGTATATAACTAACAGTTTTCTGAATAAAAATGAGAATGATCCAACGCATTTATATGCAATTCGAGCAACAGTACTTTGCACGAAAGAGATACTCCATGATATGCAAACTACCTTATTGTTAGACAAGTTGTGTCACTGGCATTGGCTTTGCAAAAATAAATTGGAGATCTGATTAAATGTAGTGCAATTCCAAAAGCCCCTTGTATATATTCTTTACCTTTGAGTACATCACAAATATTTTGATAGATATTTGTAGAAGCATTTGCCTCATATCAGGACTCTTAATTTTGTGTATCTACTCTGGATTCCCTGGTCATACATTATCTTGTGTACAATTTTATCCCTTTTTTGTATTGTTAAAACTGTTTGATCATTTTCCCTTTCTTATGAGTGAACCATCTCTGCCTGCCCCTGTAACTGCACTGACTCTTCACAACCAACTGGCTCCACTATAGCCTCCAATCCACTATATTTGAATAGGTATCTACACCTATCCTTTCTCTAATATAGGCCCAGTGTGTTCTTTTTTTCTGACATCTTCTCCCAACCCTGCCTCCTCACAGCACTTTCTATCTGGAAGTATCTCATATCAGGGTGCTGTTTTCCCAAGTCAGGTACATTGCGGTTTAGATGCAGTGCGTAGTTGTCCTCCTCTGCACCAACAATGTGTCTCAGTTCCAACCTCATATTTTCAATCTATTAGCCTGTAGGCTCTGAACACAGTTGCCAAATTAGCAACCTCACGAAGTTACACAGTTACTCATAAGTTACACAGAGAATGAGATAAGGTCTACCCAAACTTTCATCACAATTAATTCCCAACACCAGCATGAGACGCTCTTCCCGAAAGGCCCAGTTGGATCGGAATGCATGTTGCAGTCATGAAGAAAAAAGCACCTTATCTACTGTATAACACTAACTTCTAAACTCTTGATTTTTTCACAGGATATACTGTTGACCAAAAAGGGCAGACAGCTTTGCTTCAAGGAGTACAATGCTCCTGAAACAAAACCTCTTTCTGTGCAGACTATAAATTTATTTTGATTCATAGTTATTACTATAGTTGTTTCCCTTTGCTTGAACACAATTTCAGTATCAACCGTAAATATTGCTTAATGTTTAAGCCAATATAGTATTTGAAATCCTTACTTGCTACTGGGTATTCATGTTCCAGCTGTCTAAAATAGAATGTTACATTATCCAGATCAGACAAGGCGACCTTGGTGTCTTCCAGCATGATGCGCTCATCTTTCTGTGCAGGAGTAAAAAGATAATTATTAATTCCAGCACACTGAAATAAACAGCATGAAATATCCAGCCTCCAGAAGCAGTAGAAGATAATGCAGCTGGCTTTGCATCCATCAGGCAATTGCTTCAATAAATTCCTCTCACATATTATCTTACTTCGTGCAATTCTAACAAAAACATACATCCATTACATTGTTATAAAAAGGATCTTGAGATCACACAATAAATGGTGTGTGAAGAAAATGAATCTTGTGATCTATGTGTTGGACAACTTCTGAGATTTCATTTCATGTATCAGTCGGTAGTACTTTGTCATTAGATTTGAAAGGAGTTCATTTCTGCCTCTAACAAGAGAAATTGTTGGAACAGTAAATCTTTGTATCTCTTTTCAAATGAACACAATTAGCGAGGGTTTGAGATCCCACAAGTAAGGAGAAGAGTTGCAAAGAGGTACAGTGTTGGCATGGTTAGAGGTGGCTTTGGGTTCACACACCAAAAGAGTGAAACCTAAATTGACTTTCTAGAGGAAATCAGTTACCGCGCGAACACACCAGCATAGGGGCCTTAAAGAGTTTCTTTGCATAAAATATCTGCTTAACACAACTTTATAAAGACAGCAAAATAGTGCAAAAAAATTCAACACATTATTTCTATGAAAACGGTGAACACAGGACGTGAGCCCCTGGATGTCAAATAACAAAGTAGAATAATTATTTTCTACTTGAAATGTGCCAACTCAGCTGCATTCCCCAATCAAAAGCAACAAATTTCACCAGTAATTCTTCAATTTGAAAAGTTTTAATAACTTACTTGCAATTTCAAATTTGTCTGGATTCTTGCACTTCTAAAAAAATATTGGGCAATTCCCTAAACCTAATAGAGAATTTGTGTACATATGGTTTAGTAGACACCAAGTTAAAATTTGTAAACTTAAACATATTCACTTACCACACTTGGAGAGAGCAGAGACTGAAAATTGAGAAGGACCCCAGTAACAGCTATCTGCTCAAGCCACTTTTTGCTGGCTTCCTTGCTCTCCTCTTCATATTCGCCATTGTTATTATACCGGTGGTTCAAAGCAGCCAACAACTGCTCTGAAAAGCTACAGATGGCTGCTACTAGGCTTTGACAAAAGAGGACATCGCGGCGTAATTGTAACTCCAGATCTGTAGGGAAGAGAAAAGTATTGAGGAGTCAGAGAAAGGAACCTAAATGAGTGGAACAGTGAACAGCTAATGTATTTGGATTTTTTTTTTCTTTGGAATGCAAAAACCTATTATTATGGCTAGGGGCAAAATTATACTCCAGCTGGAGGCCTTGCAATGATGCTTGTGAAAAGAGAGAGCCAGAGGGAGAGGTACTGAAAGAGAATTAAGAGAGAACAGGAATATTTTGGATATCTTACAAACATTTTGATAACAGCACCTCTGCACCTGCTCATAAATCAAGTGCTCTCAAATGGAACTCCAGCAACTCGCCATGACAAAGGTTCCAGTGCCAACAGGAACCAAAAATAAATTACATTATCAAATCCAAAACGCTCTGCAAGTTGCAAACGTTGGTCTGTATATCATAGGGAAAAGCATCAAACCTGAATCAGATGAATGAATAACTGAGGGACATTCATTAATAACACAGCTTGGAATGTTTATAAATTTAATTATTTATACCACAAAAATGTTTGAAAAATAGGTTTAAAATTCTTTACCTTCTGCTTATCTAGAGAAGTGTAATCTGACCCTCAAAGATTCTGGTTCAATTCTTTACAAACCAAACTTTGCCTTGCCAAAACAAGTAAGTAGAACCAAAATAGACACTGGGCTATACAAATAACCTAAAGTAAAGCATCCATGACAGAAAAATAAATCCCATCACGAAAGGCCAAAATGATACAAGGATCACTATACCATACAAGCAACCTTATTGCAAATAATAAATGAAATAAAAGTGGGCCAGATTTGGTAGTCAGTGGAAAAGTAAAGGTACTCGCTGACTTCAAAAAAAGTTGGCACAGAGTGATCTTGCATTCTATTTGCCAAGAATTTGACCTCCCTTGTTGTGAAATGGATTATTTGGTAGCTTAATGAGAATTCCCAGCATCGAGTTTCAGTGATATCTACAAGAAATCAAAACACCTAGTCACATTAAAAGAATCTCAGACAGCCAACCAAGAAAGGAAGTGAAAATTTTAAATAATTAAATCACTTCGTAAAGATCTTATTAAATTCAGAATAAAGACTGGAATATACATTTGGATTGTGTTCATAAATGTAGAATCAAACAAAAATAAACTGAATTATTTTGAAAGGAATGACATGAATCATACTGAAGATATTTAACAACATTTTAAAAAATAATTGACAATTGTTCGACATTAGATCATAGAATAACCATCACTGTTGAGCCTTGTCTAGTGAAGTGAAACAGGAGTTTCTAACAGAAAAGGCTTGTTATATCATTGACTTAATGGATTTCTGCCTTTATTGGGAGGATTGAGATGAGTGTGAGATGGTTGGGTAGTTCCAGAGTGCACTCTGAGGCAGAACAGTGAATTACAAAGCACAACTTCAGAATTTTTAAGTCAATCTCTCATTGTGCTAAAATACTGCATTGAGATGACATTCAAAGAGGTTATATTGGAAAATGCTGACAGTCAACCATCGTCAACATTCCAATATTACATTTTTGACAAAAGCACAAAATCATGTGCTAGCATGAGCAATAATTCCATCACATACACTGATCATTCATCTCATGATGTAAACAATAAGACTGAATCTCATCTGCATTGATACAACAGAGCACAAAGTAAAATTCAGCTGGTCACTTCAGAAGTCCAAGCTAACTTGACTGAAGCTAGAAATACGCTATCAAAATTTAAGATGAAATGTCTTTTGAAAAGTTTTCATAACTACATCTTAACTTGTCATACAAGCAAACTAAAAAGGGAACATGCAAGTGCAATTTCATATTCTGAAGTCCCAAATCCATTAAAAAATTTTGTGACATGTTTTCACACGAGCCAGAGAGGAATGCTGACTTGCTGTTCCAAGTGGGTGATGTAATATTACCGTATAATTACAGCGAGTCACTTTTTAAGTGGGAAATAATTCCCTTCAGTGTGTTCCTCCAAGGAATAGTGTTGTATACTGAAATTAAAGGAGTTCATTTGCTATCGAGAGATAATAGCTGAAAATATACAGCAAGTTATAATATCTGACCACAACCAAATTAACTCACCATTCTATTGTTACTTTGATATTTAAATTGCAAGGCTTTTATCATAAATATTTTACCAATAACTATGATACTTTGTTCTCAAATTAAATATATCTTACAGCTGTAACATTTAGTTTCATTCAAATATGGTATATAGAGGTATAAAGTAATACATAAATTTCTCCTCTCTGCCCCTTCGAGCTTAATTGCAATTACGAAAACATGTCTTACCTGTGCAATGGAGGAGAGCTAAAAGCAATTGATTTTTTCCATCTGTGGAAGCAATTGAAGAGATTACCAAAATGTCAGTATTTACACATCATGAAGAAAAAAGATTTTAAATGAATCTTTACTTTAAGGATCGAAATAGCATAAGACATTAAAAAATTGCTCAATCTGGAATGATGCCGCAAGATGAAGTGCAGTGTTCAGGTCAAGCCAACAAAGAGGGCTCTGGAGCTAACTGGATGAAGATAGAGATCAGGGAATGAGAAGACTGAAGCAGCAAATGGGAAGGAAGAACAGAGGAAGGGAAAATGTTAGTGAAGACAAGTGAGAGGTGGAGGAGGAACAAGATGAGTTACACTGGCGAAAGGAAGAAGGAAGCAGACAATAGATGAACATGGGGAATGGATATGAGGAGGTGAGAGAGGCATAATAGACAGGAAAGTGTTTTGATTACATCTGGAGAATAAACACAGGGATTACTACAGGGGCAGAGGAAATACAGAAAGATAGGACTTATTCAGGAGCCAAGTGATGAGTCACAATCTGGCAGTTGAGAACTGTTTTTCTCTTCGTACATTAAAAACTCATGTCAAACTTATGTCATGAAAAAGAAGATTGTGACACAAACATTCTTCAGAGATGTATGTGTGACCTTGCAATTCTTGTGGCCTTTAAAACTTGAGCCTTTTACTCAAGTAATTCAAGCAAAATGATATTTGAAAAGTGTCTCTAAAACTCTGGAAAAATGTCAAAACTGCTGGAATCATGTCATCTCATTTGATGGTATGAACTAGTAGAAATGTCTGCAATCTATTTGATTCCATTGTAGCCAACTGGTGCTTTTTGTTTTCAATTTATTCTTTTATGAATGTTTGTGTTCTGTTAATCAGCAATGCAATTGAGAAAACTGCATTAAAAGATAAGTCAATAACGAAATTATGGACCACAATTTACAAGTACACTGAAATATTACAGCCATATTGAGGGCATCTTCTCTTAACTCCAGTGCAGGAACAAAACTTTCAAGATAACCATCTTAAGACATAAATGAATGTACCATCCGATGCAATATCTCACATTGCAAACATGGGAAATTAAAAGTCTCAAAATATAGCTTGTGCTCCAAAACATTTGACATTACTTCTCTAACTACCCCTGTATTAGTTTTAAATTTCATGTATAAAACTTTCACAAAATTATACCACATCATTTTTAGCTCTGTGAGAAGTCAACGAGCATGACCATTATAAACACAGGTTACTACCTCATGGAGATCTGAGTAATTAAAATCCATACAATTCCTACAATGTGTAAAACCCATCTCTGGTTAGAAACTGTAAATATCTAATGATATATTGCAAGCTTGCAGAATATATTTTTACTTTAGAAACCACCAGCCTGTTTAGTGATACAGTGTGAAATGCTGGTTTGAAAAAAATAATTTAAATATCTGAAAACACGAATTCTCAGACATGAATTACATTTAAAGAGTACTTTTTGAAATGCATCTTTTCAATATTTAAATAATTAATGCCATGGATTTCTGCCTGTGAATGCCATAGATAATATATTGGTTTTATTGGGGTTAACTACAAGGGAAAGAAATAGATCTATAGTTTAACTGAAGTAAAAGGACACTAGCCAGCAATGATTTCTGATGTTGTAATTGTTATTATTCAATGGAAACCTGAAAACATATGAACGGAAGTAATCATTATTTCTTTAAATAATAAATCCACAAATGTTAAGAGAGAATTTTCCCCAAATCACATCTACATTGCATCTCAAGTATTTAAAGTACAGAAAATTATGCAATGTATGCATGTCCCTCAGTGTTGCCGAAATAATTTCACTTTAAGTCAGTCTTCAAATTTGTTCCCTTCCAGGAAAGTTCTAAGTTGGCAAGAACTCAATGAACCACATTTAGAATTATAATCAAATCCAAAGGCGGCCTGCAGATTTTATTCCATCTGTTAAATCATTTAAAGCACTAAGCATCACAGGGCACCAGGCAGTAATGATTTGAGTAGGTCTGCATTTCCACTAGAGTCTATTCCAACTTAGTTCTGACTGAAGTCAAACAGATCCTTTTGTATGGAACACAAAAATCAATATTATGGTCTAGTTATGATAAGAAATGGTGTAAAAAAATTTGTTTATATAACTACTCCCCATTAATTTTCAAAAGCTGCACAACATGCTGAAAGGTGACTCATAGAAGAAACACAGTCTCAGTAATTCACAGTAAATATACGACTAACCTTCTACGTATTCCTGTACGTTGTCCACTAAGGCATTGATCGAACAAGGCAAATTCCAGGGGTCTTCCTGCACATTTGTTTGGATTATACTTCGACATCTTATGTTTTGGTCAACTTTCTGTCGAAATTCTAAGGAAAGATTCTAGGAGTTAGGTGATCAAAATCTCAGTATTGAAATCTATAAGCATTTCAATGATAACTACACATGGTGAAGAGCATATGATTTAATAGTGCTAATAGTGCATTGCCAATCATGTGTGATTGAACATAGATTTTATGCCATTATTTCCCATATATAACACTTCTAGGAAAAGGATACAGTTAAATGTAACGCAGATAAAACCAAAATAGCTATGGATCAAAAATAGTCAAAAACACATTAGGGAAGGAGGAGCTATGACAGACACTAAACCAAGAAATGGAGCTTGTAAATAAAAATATATAGACATGCCTTAGCATAAGTAGCTCTCATTAAGAATGAAAACATTGAACATTTTTACAATTAAAATCTTAACACAAGACAATACTGAAAAATAAAAACAAATGTAACATAAAACTTCTACTTAAGAACAGCTCTGTGCTTAACCAATGCTAGTGAATGAATATTAATTTCTGCAGTCACCAATCTCATCAAAAAGCACAGTTGGCAAGAACCAGTTTTACTTAGTATTAAAAACAAACTGTTTTGTCCTGTTGATAAAAATCAGTATTGAAGACTGTTCGATAATTTGGGACCATATGGGAGGGCAATTCTGGAAATGGTACTAATCAAAACCTGTACAGGATCGGAAGCTTTGGATCGGTAAAATTCATGGTTTCAGATTGCTCTCCATATTTTAGAATGGCTACCTGTTATTGAGCATGACTTTTGTCACCAAATAGGGACTTTCATAAGCATTTCAACAGGATTAATCAAATATTTCAAGTAGGTACATTACTGAACTGCTTCCTGGGAGCTTCCTGTTCATGGTTTGCAACTCACTAAGTGCTGTACACAGACAAACAAGTAAATGATAGCCATCTACAGTGATTGAGGGAGAATGATCATTAATGTAGCACCATTTAGAAATGTAGACGCAATTAGTACTTAAATCTTTTTTACCTTGTATGTTGTATTCTGTACTAATGCCATCTGTCTCTTCAAAAGCCTTGGTCATAACTGACCCCTTAAGGAATGCATCAATGGAATCCACCTGTAATAATTCATTGAGCATCTCAAACTCTTTTCAATTTCCAATACTTGGTTTCTGTGCTTTATTTCATAAGTTTTGTACAGCAAATACTAACATTGATCACTCATTGTGTGGCTCATAGTAGGAGAGAGGTAACATTGTTGGAAAAGGATACTAGGATATTGAAGTGGACAAATAAGCTGCTTATAACATTTAAAAGGAGTTTCCAAGAGTTACAGAAATGTATTGTTGATTGAAATTCTTCTTAGTTGCTTCAGATAAATGGGTATATTCACTCCTTTCTCCTTTCACTAAATACCTGTAATTTCAATATGAATATGATGTGGAGGTGCCAGTGTTGGACTGGAGTGGACAAGATCAGAAGTCACATGACATCAGGTTATACTGCAACAGGTTTATTTAAAAGCACAAGCTTTTGGAGTACTGCTCCTTTATCAGGTGAAACCTGACAAAGGATCAGTGCTCCGAAAGCTTGTGATTTCAAATAAACCTGTTGTACTATAACCTGATGTTGTGTGACTTTTGATCTTGTCAATATGAATAAGTAGCTCTTTATTGTTAATTTAGAGTATTGCTTAAATGGGAAAAGTCAAAAATGACTGAAAGCTAAAGAAAAGATGCACTGGATAACCTTCAAATGAATTTGCATCAATTTGAATTTATATCACTCCAAATGTCTCAAAAAGCTGCATTATCAGAATAGTCTATCGAAATATACCTACTTGAATCCAGACCATTTACCCCTCTAAACTTAATGATTTCTGTTAAATTTCTACAACATATCACACGTTGCATTAAGCATTGATCACTTCAGCAATGAATTCAATTGGTGTTAAGTATTTATAAACATACATTGCAAAATATACACATCCCTGCCATTCCCACTGTAATTTTTGTCTACTTACCTGTATTAAACAGTAATTAACTCCTGAGAAATGCCAACTGTAATTCCAACAAATTGACTAGCTATTTCCACGACCCAAAGTATGTGTGGAGGCAATATCTCAGTTCTTATTTATTCGTCTATTTGTTTGGAAAAAATGTGGTTTTTTTGACTCAGGGCCAAATGCATCACATTTTTGAAGGGATTTGCGCAGCAAGGCCTATGGAAAATAAAGAACATGAAAGCATAGGAAGGGTTAAAGAATAAAGACCACTGGTGATCTGTGGTTGTGGAAGGCAGGATGGGATAAGAATAGTGAAATGCTCTTACACCAATTAGCAGAGTAAGGTTAAGGCTGAAAGATCACTACGGCGAGATGAGATAACACAAGTAATAAAGCAAGCTTCTCTGTTAAGTATTATGATGACAGGATTGGGACAATAAATATTTGGGCCATGACATTATAATATCTAATTAATAGTTAGTAGAGTCAGCTTGAGACAGGAGACTATTGTAATAGATGGAATAGCTAAATATCTATCAAGACAGGTTAGTCTGGAATGGAAGATCACTGTAGCAGAGTTAGCAATAAATATCTAACCGTGACATGAGAATAACATTAAGTAGAATGTACAACTAAAGAGATAATGGGAACTAACATCACTGGTTTATTGTGTAGCTAGAGTGAGGTACTTTGATTAATATAGTTGGACATGCTGATAAGCTAACAGAAACATGATAAAAAATATATAAAAATCCACGGACCGTGTGGTTTGTGAGCATTCAAGAATCTGCTTTCTCAGTGTCATGGTTTTATGTTTGCAAATAAAAGACCTACTTCTTGAGGAACTCTCTGCGTCTCCTGGTGATTCTCTATATTTTCTCTACAACAGGCCTAGAGGGATTTCTCATTACATTATCCCAAATTTACCTCACTACCTACCTATGGCATCCTTCACATTTGATTCTATCCTCATCCTACTACGCACCATTTCCAGAACAACTTACCATTTAGTGGATACCTACTGAAAGACCAGCATTCCTTGCATCCATGCCAACTATAAAGGTCCATTGTGCATCCAGGCAAGTCAGAGTTGTTACTTACAGTTCCTGAGATTTGCCCTAGACCTTGCAGATGAGCGGAAACTGGCACCCTGCATTGCAGGCAAAAACATGGAACTCCTACTGTATGGGGTGATGCAGACATGGGACAACATCCTCAACCCCAGGATCAACAGTGGAGGCCACAACACGAGACCATGCCAGCCAGTCAGAGGTTCTCACCCAGGTCAGTGCTATCTCAGTGCTATGTCATCATACGCAAGGATGCACAGCAATGTTGAAAGAATGATTCTGGGTAATCCAAGATGGAGGACGGGAAAAATTTCTGGCTGTATGAGCTGCTCCTTTTTTTGAGGTATTTTAGGTGTTGGAGGTGATTTCCTCGAATTCCAGGAGCAGCAATTACTGTTTTATATGCTGTTGCATTGTTTTGGAACTTTGGAAAAAAAAAGTCAAAACAACAGCAGATTAAAAGGGAGAAGAGCAGACAAAGGAAGCATATGGTGAGGACAGTGCAAGAGAGAGAGAGAACCTGTACAGTTACCACCTTTGCTGTTTGAATTCGTGTATCGCTGGACATCAGAGTGCATCTGGGAAAATTAACAAACAGTGAAATTCACAACTAAACTTAGAGGAACTGTTGGGCGAAGTTCACAGCACAGAATCAGATAAGTTAATTGTTGTTTTAAGTCTGTCCAAGAGAAAGGCTGCAGTAGTGAGTATAATGGATTCTTTCTTGATTATATATTTTTGGAGATAAGTCTCTTGGTTAAACTTAAAATATAAGCCACAGCTATTAATTTAACCTGGGGCAGTGTTTGTAGAGGAATAAGGCGGTGTTATTTTCTGGGTCTGAAGATTGTGAAGGAGCAAAAATGGCCTTTGCAGTGATATGTATTTCTTGTCAGATGTGGGAGTTTAAAGAGAGTTTAAGGGTTACTGCGGATTACATCTGCCATAAATGCTGTTGGACGCAAATCTTATCAGATCGAGTGGATCGGTTGGAGAGACAGATAGAAGCGATGAGGAATTTGCAACAGCAACAGTATGTGGTGGATGACAGTTATAGGAAGGGGGGAAAGTCTCAGATACAGTCACATAGATGGGTTAACTCCAGGAAGGGTGAGATAGGTCAGCACTGAGGGCAGGGGTCTTTTGTGGATATATCAATTTCAAACAGGTATGCTGTTTTGGAAAATGTAGGGGGTGATGGGTTCTCAGGGGAACGTAGCACGAACAGCCAAGTTTCTGGTATTGAGACTGGCTCTAATGCAACGAGGGGTACGTCAGCGTCCAAGAGATCAATTGTGTTAGGGGACTCT
>NC_057729.1:27915736-27917781 GCF_004010195.1 Chiloscyllium plagiosum
AAGTGAGTCAAACAGTCAGGGCAGGCAGGGACAAGGTAGGACTAATAAATTAAAACTGCATTTATTTCAATGCAAGGGGCCTAACAGGGAAGGCAGATGAACTCAAGGCATGGTTAGGAACATGGGACTGGGATATCAAAGCAATTAAGGAAACATGGCTCAGGGATGGGCAGGACTGGCAGCTTCATGTTCCAGGATACAAATGCTACAGGAAGGATAGAAAAGGAGGCAAAAGAGGAGGGGGATTGGCATTTTTGATAAGGGATAGCATTACAGCTGTGCTGAGTGAGGATATTCCTGGAAATACATCCTGGGAAGTTATGTGGGTGGAACTGAGAAATAAGAAACGGATGATCACCTTATTGGGATTGTATTATAGACCCCCCAATAGTCAGAGGGAAAATGAGAAACAAACTTGTAAGGAGATCTCAGCTATCTCAGCAACCCTGCAAGAACAACAGGGTTGTTATGGTAGGGAATTTTAACTTTCCAAACATCGACTGGGACTGCCATAGTGTTAAATGTTTAGATGGAGAGGAATTTCTTGTGTGTACAAGACAATTTTCTGATTCAGTATGTGGATATACCTAGTAGAGAAGGTGCTAAACCTCACCTACTCTTGGGAAATAAGGCAGGGCAGGTGACTGAGGTATCAGTGGGAGAGCACTTTGGGGCCAGTGACCATAATTCTATTCGTTTTAAAATAGTGATGGAAAAGGATAGACCAGATCTAAAAGTTGAAGTTCTAAATTGGAGAAAGGCCAATTTTGACAGTATTAAGCAAGAACTTTCGAAAGCTGATTGGAGGTAGATGTTCGCAGTTAAAGGGGTGGCTGAAAAATGGGACGCCTTCAGAAATGAGATAACAAGAATCCAGAGAAAGTATATTCCAGTCAGGATGAGAGGGAAGGCTGATAGGTATAGGAAATGCTGGATGATGAAAGAAATTGAGGGTTTGGTTAAGAAAAAGAAGGAAGCATATGTCAGGTATAGACAGGATAGATCGAGTGAATCCTTAGAAGAGTATAAAGAAAGTAGGAGTATACTTAAGAGGGAAATCAGGAGGGCAAAATGGGGACATGAGATAGCTTTGGCAAATATAATTAAGGAAAATCCAAAGGGTTTTTCCAAATATATTAAGGACAAAAGGGTAACTAAGGAGAGAATAGGGTCCCTCAAAGATCAGCAAGGCAGCCTTTGTGTGGAGCCGCAGAAAATGGGGGAGACATTAAATGAATATGTTGCATCAGTATTTACTGTGGAAAAGGATAAGGAAGATATAGACTGCAGGGTATTAGATGGTGACAGCTTGCAAAATGTCCAGATTTCAGAGGAGGAAGTGCTGGATGTCTTGAAATGATTAAAAGTGGATAAATCCCTCGGACCTGATCAGGTGTACCCGAGAAGTGTGGGAAGCTAGAGAAGTGGATTGCTGGGCCTCTTGCTGAGATATTTGTATCATTGATAGTCACAGGTGAGGTGCTGCAAGACTGGAGGTTGGCAAACGTGGTGCCACTGTTTAAGAAGGGCGGTAAAGACAAACCAGGGAACTATAGACCGGTGAGCCTTGACTTCGGTGGTGGGCAAGTCGTTGGAGGGAATCCTGAGGGACAGGACGTACATGTATTTGGAAAGGCAAGGACTGATTCGGGATAGTCAACATGGCTTTGTGCGTGGGAAATCATGTCTCACAAACTTGATTGATGTTTTTGAAGAAATAACAAAGAAGATTGATGAGGGCAAAGCAGTAGATGTGATCTATATGGACTTCAGTAAGGCGTTCGACAAGGTTCCCCATGGGAGACTGATTAGCAAGGTTAGATCTCATGAAATACAGGGAGAACTAGCCATTTGGATACAGAACTGGCTCAAAGGTAGAAGACAGAGGGTAGTGGTGGAGGGTTGCTTTTCAGACTGGAGGCCTGTGACCAGTGGAGTGCCACAAGGATCGGTGCTGGACCCTGTACTTTTTGTCATTTACATAAATGATTTGGATGCGAGCATAAGAGGTACAGTTAGTAAGTTTGCAGATGACACCAAAATTG
>NC_057729.1:27917962-27988401 GCF_004010195.1 Chiloscyllium plagiosum
CAAAATTATGAGGGGCATGGATAGGATAAATAGACTAAGTCTTTTCCCTGGGGTTAGGGAGTCCAGAACTAGAGGGCATAGGTTTAGGGTGAGAGGAAAAAGATATAAAAGAGAATTAAGAGGCAACATTTTCACACAGAGGGTGGTACATGTATGGAATGAGCTTCCAGAGGATATGGTGGAGGCTGGTACAATTGCAACTTTTAAGAGGCATTTGGATGGGTATATGAATAGGAAGGGTTTGGAGGGATATGGGCCGGGTGCTGGCAGGTGAGACTAGATTGGGTTGGGAAGTCTGGTCGGCGTGGACGGATTGGACCGAAGGGTCTGCTTCCATGCTGTACATCTCTGTGACTCTATAGTCAATGATCTTCTCTACTCCAGCAGCACAAATGCACCACCTTTTTCATTATAGCTATCACCTACTCCATCTCTGTTACTGCAACCACCTCCCACTAAGACCCATGCTCATACTGTCTCCACTGGCCGCAACATCTTCCCAGTCACTGCCACCCATCTGCAAACCCTTATACACCATTTTAGATATCCTCTGCACAGCCCACTCACTCACCTTGGGCCACCACCACTTCACCTTCCACTTTAAATCTTTCATAACACCTAACCCCCTCTCATTCTAGGAGAAAAACAGTTCATAATGGGGAAGAAAAACTCAAGATGGGTGGTGAGCTGCCTGACATTCTGCTCCTCATCCATTATGTGCCATTGACTGACCATATCCAAACCCTGGAAGAGTAGTGAAGGCTGCATATGATGTAATGTGCTAGGACCTCCTGATCAAAGCCCATCTCCCTTGACTTGACTGAGGACTGTTGACAGTATCCTGGCTTTGCATCCCCCTAATTGTCAAGGCAAAACAGAATTTGTCTGAGCCTGATAGCTCTGGAAAGGCAAGGATGCGGTGAGCTCAGAGTGAGTGAGTGTTGCAACAGAAAACAAAGAGCCTGGAGAAGCAGACTGATGCAGTTCATGAGCTGAATGCACGTCCCCAAGTCAGTATCCTTGCTGCAGCATTACAATGATAGATGCCAGTACAGCCTGAGGTAGGTGCACTGAAGATGTGCCATGAGGGTTCTGAGAGGCTGGCACATACTGGATGTCCATAGATGTGGAGTGCGTGTGATTGGTAATCAGATCTGATGCCAAGTGTTCAACATGGAGGCCCTTCAATGCAAATGGTGAGCTGAAGTCACCAGGTACCACCTCTGACTGCCATGTTGAGAGTTCTTGACATATAATTTGTTTGGGTTCATTTGGGAAGATGGGAACCTAAATACTAAAGGAGGCCAAGTTGAGAGATTAAAGGTAGCATTTAATACACTACAATTCCCTGAGCTGGCAACTCTCTACTGCCTAGTGAAAGACTTGCCTCACTTTCAGCAAATGCATTTAAAATGCAACGAGATGCTTCTGACATTGAGATAGGTCTCAAATTACTTCTTGTCCAACTCTGCCACAAGTCTCATCACAGTTCATGTCACTGAGGCCTCTATACGATTCTGCACAAAATGCCACAAAACAAATGGACCAATCTCGACGAAATTTGGTACACAGATTTTGTATTATCGAAGGGAGAACTGGATAGTTTTGTTGAGGATGCAGGCCTGGATATTTTAATAATCTGCTTTGACTGATAGGGTAAATTGAATGCTTTTACAAATCTTGTGGGACATTTAAAAGGTTGTTCACTGTTTTAGAATATTGTGCATTGCCTCAGCTGCAATGGTGCAATTTGTCTTAGGTGTCAAAACGTGAACAGAATTTTTAAAGCAGTTTGTTAAATGCGGGTTAGCATGTGGCATCCTCAATGAGCTAGAACTCTTAATAAAACAGTTTCCACTTTCAAACAGAACTGCCAGGCAGAGCTGCACAATTATATTAACATTGAATTAGTATATTGTGATGGAGGATATACATTAGATTAGATTAGATTAGATTACTTACAGTGTGGAAACAGGCCCTTCAGCCCAACAAGTCCACACCGCCCCGCCGAAGCGCAACCCACCCATACCCCTACATTTACCCATTACCTAACACTACGGGCAATTTAGCATGGCCAATTCACCTGACCTGCACATCTTTGGACTGTGGGAGGAAACCGGAGCACCCGGAGGAAACCCACGCAGACACGGGGAGAATGTGCAAACTCCACACAGTCAGTCGCCTGAGGCGGGAATTGAACCCGGGTCTCTGGCGCTGTGAGGCAGCAGTGCTAACCACTGTGCCACCGTGCCGCCCACATATAAATTGAAAGAAAAAGATATTTTGTAGACAAAGTTACTTCAGAAAAAAGTTCAATTTTTTTTCTGTCTGAAACCAAAATCAAAAACCGTAGTATTTTTCACAAATCCCAAGATGGTTTATGTCCTTAGTAATCTTCAATTTCAATTCTAGATTCAAAGGAGAGGATAAGTTTAGCAAGTCCTGTCGTACTAAGACTTAAGTCTTGCTATTGCTTCTGAAAGATGATGTGAAAGGGATTTCTGTTTACCTGATGGAATCCTTCCATCAGAAAGTAAAAGCAAACTAGAAAGCTTCAGGCTTCAAATTCTCAAAAGACCACAGGATCAAAAATGGAGCCATTGTGAAGTTAGGAAACATTAATCTATTTTGTAAGATTGTGAAGCTTTATACTTACAAACTGACAACATTTGCCGATTGCTAGTTTTCATATCAAACCTGACACAAAAATGTATTTTGACAAGAACAGTGCCTCAAGGGCAACGCCTCACGTACCATTATGAAGAAGGTCTCGAGACAGATGTCCTGGTTTATGTTGAAGTTTACACAAAACTACTCTAGGATGCCGTACTCTATCTTCAATGAGCTCTTCTCAGGAACACAGACAGAGATAAATATCAATTGTGGGTGGAGGACCATCAACTCAGTGAAAGACCCTATTTGTCATTGAAACACTGGCATGTTTTGAGCAAACCAATGTTGTCCTTGACAGAGTAGTACAGACTGACAAGATTCCAAAGTCTAGGATTAGAGCTGAGGGATGGGTTGAAGCTTGGGGTAACTGCCACTGATGTACAATAGAGAAAGGTAGCTTGTTGAAGATCTTTCAGTCATTATGCACTGAGGGGCTGGAATCTGTTAGAAACACACAGCTGTATGCTTGACAAGAAACACACATTATGACGATCAGCATTATTGAAATTGTATTGAGGCACCTCAAGGTGGGACACGGTGTAAAGAGAAACATTTATTTCAGTAGTACTCTGTACATTTACAATGTGTAACATGTTGCCTTCAGGCTGTATGCCTAACTTGGAATATGTATTGCAAATGTTAAGACTATTACAATGATATTGAGATATCGCCTTCAGAAATTTTCAAGTCAAAATTGTTCTGCAACGTCTTTCTAAAAATGTTATGAATAAATCGGTGGACAAAAAAGTGGTTATAAAGCTTACATACCTGATTAAAAAGGTGCTCGAGGCAACCATGTAATTTGTCCTGTTTGTCGAGAGGAATTCTTATGTCACAAGGCAGTTCATCACCTGTTTTAAAATTGAGAAAGCATATTTGAAAGTACAAAATAATAAAGGTCGATAAATGAATATTCAATATTTAATCTTATCAATCTTCAAATCATATAAGAGTGCTATGCAGAAAGTTACTGCAGAAAGCATATCCAAATCATAGGCGTTTCACAAAGTTGTTAGCAGTGAGGAGCATCACTGCACATCTGAGGGGATTAATGTCAATATTTGCTTCCATATAGTATCCATGATTATCTGTGAGTTTCCAATTAGGCTGATGCAGTGAAAAAATAAGCTTCCATGTTTTAATGGTGAAGAAGAAAGTATTTACTCATGTGAAAATTCACATGGGATTACATTTCAAAAATGCAGCACAGAATCACAGAAGTGTTTTGACACAGGAAGAGATCATTCAGTTTATCATGCCTGTATCAGCTTGTTGAATGAGCATCATTACCTAGTTCTAATCTCCTGTTTCTTTCCCATACCCTTGCATGCTATTTTTATCTAAATAATTATTCATTGTCCTATAATCATCAAATACCCAACAGTCATCAAATTAATCTAATCAGTACAGCTCTGCATTTCTATTGCCAAATGTCATGGGTTTTAGTTCAAACAGAAACATTTGCAGCATCAGATGACAATGGACTTCTGATAAATGGTACCGTGACTAATGTTGATGACAAATGTAAATGTTGAGAGATGTTAGATGTCATCTTCAAAACACCATACTTGAGATAAGGCAACAAAAATAAAAATGAGCGGGTAACATTTTGAGAAGAGAAATGTTACAGCAGTCCTAAAAATAGTTTCATGCTTTAAATATCAGTTCATTTGGAGCAAAGTCTCACCTGATCCCATTTCATCACTGCCCAGATAAGAGCTCCTGCTGCGATCACTTGTATAGGATAGAACAGAGTCTCGGTTGCTGTTACATTCACTGCAAGGGATTACCAAAAACAAGTGGCATTTTGAGCATCAAAATTCATCAATGCATTTGCAACAATACCCTATCAAATAAATGGTCTGGAATTCAAATTGAGATCACTTCCTTTGTAAAAATTCTTTCATAGCATCTGACGAGGCAAGCATTTATTGGCCACCCCGATTGCTCAAAAAGTCTCATCAATTGAGAAGTTGGGAATTCTGTTGTGAGCAACTTCCCAACTTCCCATACTGTGGACATGATCTACACAGCACACATCAGGAGTGTGGTAGAATGCTCTCCATTTGCTTACATGAGTGTAACTCCAATGCTCAAAAAGCTTAAAACCATTCAGGATAATGCCATGCATTGTTAGCATTCATCTCTTTCTTTACCAGTGCATAGTGGCAGCAGTATGTACAATTTACAAAATGAATTGCAGTAATTCCCCAAGACCTCTTCAACAGTCTTCCAAACCCATGCTCAATACCATCTAGAATGATTAGGACAGCAAATGTAAGTGTTGGTGCAGCAATGTTTGTTTCTGAGCAAGCCACACACCATCAGGACTTTAAATTATAATCGTCATTCATTCCCTGTTCCAGGTTAAAATCCTGGAACTCCTTCCTAATAGGGCTCAGAGTGTAACTACTCTTCAGGACAGCAACTCACAGTCACCTCCTCAAGAACAATCAGAATAGGCAATAAATGCTGCCATTGCCAGCAACATTTTCTTTCCATGATATAATAAAACAAAGTAAACTTTTATAAATTATGTTCAAACAATTGGCCATAAGTTTGGCAACTCAGCAAGTTTTTTTTTTCCAAAGTTTTTTCTGAAGCCAACAGTAGTTTACTAGCTTTTATAGTATATGAAGTAAGTAATTTACAAGCATATAAAGCAGTGATGTTTAAAACCTGGTGATTTACACAAAACCAAGTTGATATAAATGAAATTCATGTCACAATTTATCATTTTGTTTTAGAAAGAGTTTCCTGAACATACATCACTTATATTCAGCCCTTGGGAAGCAGATGATTTACATTAAAGCTATAAATAAACCTGTGGTAAAATGGCCTGCAACATACAAGGTGCTAAAGCTCAGCAACAGTGAATCTTAAAAAGGAAAGAACATAGCTGTTGCAAGTGGGTTTAGCTGTGGCTTTGCACAGGACAAAGTAATTCAAGTGCTAGTAGATATGTGCTTGAATTAAATATGGTACTACAAACTGCGTTATATCATATAATGCAGCTAAGTTACCAATTTAGTTTTCAATGTGTTGTTAAATATTTTTGCCTTTATAGCCACATGAAACTATGCAGTCATTGCTGGAAACAGCAACAATTTTATATTGTGCCATCATAACAGAAGACTACAACAATTCTATAGCTAAACAAATGCTGAAATTTAGTAGCTGCATTTCCATTCTATTTACTTAATAATACTTTATGTAAAATACTTCAATTTTATAAACGGCACCTGGCAGTTTATAATATCTTTTGTTTTAAGCTCAAGACGTATTATGGCTGGAAGTTATTCACCCCATTCCTCTATTTGCCTCCAGGGGGCAATATATTAAAAAGACTCCTGCTTTCTTGTTCAAACATGGACAAACACATACCTAATTATGCTGCTGTTACACTGGAGTTACACAGGGCCAAAATCAAACTAATATTACCTTATGGCATTTCTTAACATATCCCAGACTGCACAAATAACTATAACAATCATCCAAAGATGTGCAGGGTAGGAGAACTGGCCATGCCAAATTGCCTGGAGTGACTAAGGATGTGAGGGTTATGGGGATACAGACGGGACTGAGTCTGGGTGGGATGTTCTTCAGAGGGTTGGTGCAGACTCACAGAGTCAAATAGCATCTTTCCACACTGTATGGATTTGATGATTTTATGAATATATTCCTCTGTTATTACTCCATCTATTCCTATCAGAAAGATGTTGTGAAACTTGAAAGGGTTCAGAAAAGATTGTCAAGGATGTTGCCAGGGTTGGAGGATTTGAGCTATAGGGAAAGGTTGAATAGGCTAGGGCTGTTTTCCCTGGAGCTTCAGAGGCTGAGGGGTGGCCTCATAGAGGTTAATAAAATCATGAGCGGCATGGATAGGATAAATAGACAAAGTCTTTTCCTGGAGGTGCGGGAGTCCAGAACTAGAGGTTTAGAGTGAGAGGGGAAAGATATAAAAGAGACCTGCAGGGTCAACTTTTTCACTCAGAGGGTGGTGAGTGTGTTGAATGGGCTGTCAGAGGAAGTGGTGGAGCCGAGTACAATTGCAACATTTAAAAGGCATCAGGCTGTGTATATGAATAGGAAGGATTTGGAGGGATATGGGCTGGGTGCTGGCAGGTGGGGCGAGATTGGGTTGGGATATCTGGTCAGCATGGAGGGGTTGGACCGAAGGGTCTGTTTCCGTGCTGTACATCTCTATGACCGGAACATTTAATAATGGTTTGGAATTGGTGCTTTCAAAGTTTTCCAGGAAAGGCCTCAAGTGCTGCCCCAGAAGCTTCATTTGAGTACTATTTGTTTTTCAAATAACCCAAATTAGATTTACAATGAGCAAAGCCCATTCTTAGTTTTTTTTTATAACCAGAAGTATTATCATACACAACTGAGCAACCTTCCCACCAAACTCTCAATGACTAGTATTTTGGGGTTCTTTAAAAATCCACCACTAGTAAAAACACTCATGTAGCCAATTCAATATTTACATGTAGAGCAATGCAAACCATCAAGAGTGAAGTTGGGGGGGGGGGAGGGGAGGTTAGGGAGAGCAGGAAGGGTCTAAATCAAAATGGAGTTGCAGGGCATCTCTCACTAAAGGCATCAATGGACACCACGTGCTCTCTGTCCAGCAACACCAAGTACAAAAGTGAAAATGGAAGAGGATGGGCAGACAGTCGGCAAGAGTAACACAGCCCATTATTTAGTAATCCTGAAACTAAACTGCAATCAGCTATTGGGGGCTTATGTATTTTCAGATCTCCATAGTATCCAACAATAGATACTTATAACTTCATGTAGTTCCTAGTGAAGGAAAAGTGCTTGGACTGTTTATTACTATCAATTATGAAACTCTGAACTGATTGTGAAATACTTTGCATCCAAAAAACCTGGCATAAATTGCCCCAATAGTGGAAAATGGCTTCTAGAGGACACCTGAATAAACAATTCTTTCAATCTCACTATTCTGCATAAATACCTGCAACAGCCAAATATTTCAAAAAGCCAAAAAAAAAGGTTTCAACGTTTGGAATTGAACTCGTGAGAAAATTGTTCACAGACTGGTGGAAAAAATGCTTTCAAACAGCTGGTATTTCAAGCCTACAAGAAGCATGAAGAAGTTGTAAGAAGTAAATCTGTTTCAAATCAGTCCACAATGGAGCAATTGATTAATTTAACTTGTAGTGTCTGCATTTTTTAAAGGACAAATTTAGAATGACTATTTCATGCTTCACTCTTGCTTTAAATGTTTATTGACCACATAAATAATGCTGCTTATAATATTCCCGATCTTATTTAACAGTTTTAACTTTAAAAATTAGAAATGGCAGATGAAATTGCTTAATTCATAGTTGGCATGCAAGCAAGGATTTCAAAACATCCAGGACACACAATTCCATGGTTTAAGTTTGAGCAACTTGGTTATTTGCACCTAATGCTAACTGCTGAAGTATGAATGGGTAGGGTGGCAGGGGTTGTAAGCAGGGCATCATGAAATTTGCATATCTTTTGTCTTTTCTTTGATGCACAATTTTATATTTCTCCAAATCAAAAAAGGAAAAATAACAAGCAAGCATGTACACTGGGTGCAATAAATCTATGACTCAACAGCCTCAAACTAATAGAAATACATTCAATTCCAACTGGGGACAGTAGTGGGCAAGGGGAGGAGGGGAAAAGGTTTGCAAAGTATCCAGGAACAGAAGAAATACTAGGAAAGTTGCAACATGGGTTTTAACCATTACACAATAATCATTAGAAATCAGAATTATAGAAATTACAGAAATCAGAAATTACAATAAATATTGCAGTAATATGTGCTTAATGTGAAACATTCATAATACTGCAACACACCAGGCATGACAGAGCTGAATCAAGCTGGATGAAAGTTATGAATCAATCTTCTCATATTTCAAAGATACCGCTGATCTGATAGTACAAGTTATTCCACATCCAAATTAATTTATCAATGTAAAGGTATCGACAACTGTTTAGACAACAATTATTTTATGAGTGAATAACTCATTAAAAAAATACTTTTGAAATAACCTTGTCAGCTATATCGGAAGTTAGTGTCCTTACGGTTATTATGCAGAAATAGTTTACTGGCTTGATCAGTGATTTCCCACAAAGTATGTTTACACTGGCTAAATAGAGTGCATAATTGGGATGAGGCCAGAACCTGAGACACAGAAAATTTCCCTACAGATTAATTGTTCTATAATCACTCAAGATTAAATCTTACAGAAAAATTGCTGAACAAAACCTGATCAATAGAATTCTATCAGAAATTCAGCCAGCCAGGGAATGGTCCATGGCACAATTTCAAGAATGAATATTGAATGGTGCAGTGAACAAGCAGGAGAAAGAAATGCCGCAAGGTGGGCATGGTGAAGATAAAAATCTAGTACAAGCTTACAAACCATACATCTGTGCTGTAATGTTCTGTGCTCAAACCATGAACTTATAATATTTGTTCAAATAAATTAATCATTAAAAGAACGATCATAAGCCAATGTTTGGCTGCTAGCAGAGATCTGTACCTGTAGGAATCCCTATAACTTGTTGTATCGTGTCCAGAGTCATCCTGCTCTTCCTCATTCACCACAAAGCAGACTCTCTTTGTTCCACAGTGTTCAGCTTTGTCAATATCATTTTCTTCCATCAGAACGGATGGGGGAAGTGTGAGGTCTGATGAACTGTGCTCTGAAGTCTCAGACTGGGCAGGCTCAGTTATTGAGGACAGCAGGCTGCAGACAAACAGAGACAATATTACAGTCTATTCGACAATAAATGCTATACACATGGAAATAATTTTCCCTTTCTTGGTCAAACCACCTGGAAAACATCAGCTTGCATTTCAGTTGGATTGGGCACCACTTCTTGCATTTAGTGACACGTGTCTCATGACTTACAGGCAAAAACTGTAATTCAACACAAGAAAAATTGATTCACATGACAGTTAAACCTTAATTCAGTAATTGTAAAATATTACTCATTCATCAGTTGATGCATACCCTACAAATAGAACATTACAGGTTCTTGATGGACCAAGTTCAGAAATCAGAATTTGGAACTTAATCGATCTTTATCCTTTCTGAGTTTAGTATCGTGTTAACCATGTCCGAGATCCTATTGCGCTAGCCAAAAAGTAATTTTTAGAAGCATGATGTCCAAAAGCAACTCCACAGGAATGGTAGCAAAAGCACACAACCGAAGAAAGTGATCAATTTCTTTCACTGTTCATTTCTGCAGATTAATATATGATGAGTTTAACATGAAATTTCTGAATTGTTATGAAAAATTAGATTCATAGTTACCCATTTACTCAAGTTAGTTTAAGCTGCATGGACCAATCAGACAAAATACTCAGAACTGATCCCCAATGTTACATTATTTCACCCAGCAGCGAAACAAGTGCTAATTTTCAAATGCCACAATGTAGAAAACTAAAAGAAAGGAAAATTTCAATGCAGGTTGTGCATAAAAGAAATCAGAAAGACAAGTTAGCCCAGGATTCACCAAGCACATTCGAACAGTTCTGAAGAAATTAGCAGGTGCAGAATGATATGAGAGATGAGGTTTACTAGTTGAAAAATAAAACTATTTTCGTTTTGAGTAGGAGGGTCAGTGGGTCAAAGGAATGGAGGTCAAAAAAAGTCATGCAAATCTCAAAAACTATTTGTGCAGCAAAATCATTCAATAACTATCAGGTCATTCAGAAGCAAGCAAGAACTCAATTGCTACATTGCCATTAAAAAAAAGCTCAGTTTTGCAGAATGAGCAATGATTAAATTCAATTCAGAGTCGCTATTACTTACACATTTATTTGCATTACATATTGCTTCATTTCTTTTAAAGAATTCTCCAGTTTAATAAAAAGCTGGAAGAAAGTGTCTTGAATCTCCAGGTCTTCCTGCTTTAATAGAAAACTCAGGCCTCCACTTTCTTGAGACACTTCTCCATTCTGCTGATTTACCAACTCCTCTGGATCTAGCTGTTGGTCTCTTTCTCCCTCCTCAACTATTAAACACTTCCATTGGGGTGCTGCCATAGTGGTGATGCTGTGCCGAGTGTAGTTCATAGGATTTATAGTTCCTGCATACAAAAACAAATTTAAGTGATATTCATTCCGCTATTTCACCAGCAATGAAAGCACCATTGAATATTCGTTCTAAAGAAGGATCACCAGACCCGAAATGTTAACTCTGATTTCTCTCCACAGATTCTGCCAGACCTGCTGAGACTTTTCAGCAATTTGTTTTTGTTGTTGGAAATAACACAAACTTAGGATCAAGAACAGCAATGAACAATATGTAAATTTTGAGCTACATCGATGACCCAGTCGAAAACATTGATCCATCAATCTGAGGAATACATTTCAAATCCCAGTTTTGATGGTTAAAATCACCTACAATCACATAAAGCTTCCGTAACAAGCAGAAAGATGTAGCTCAATGAAGCACAGAATCTAGCTGCAGGTGGGGAAAGGAAATAAGTGTAAATTCAGAATAAGAGTGCAGACTGGTGAGTCCAACAATAATAAAGAACTTCAGTCTCGAGCAACTGGATGCAGTGTAAAGTAAATGATCCCTGAAAGTAACTTTTCTATAACGTCAAGTACACTAACTGGTTGCACAGAATACTCTCAACATTCTTTCAGTGGCCCAAAGTTTGCTGTGCTAACAATACCAATCCTGCTCATATTATGACAGGGTAAAACTGAAATTCTGATATCTGTTAGCACATAGGTAAATGTGGGATAGCAAAAGTTGGAATCAGCGATGTTCAGCTCCTTTACTGGTTGAGCTGTTGCCAATGGAACCTATTCAGAAACCACTATAATGAGATAACTTTAGTGGCAATTGTCGACTAATCATGTTCTAAGGGCAGATGAAAAGGTAAGGGCGTATGTATTCAGAACATGAGATTTTACCTTTATAAATAAGAAACTCTATACAACACCTCTAGCTTCAATTGTCTTTTGAACAAGTATGAAGTCTTATCCTCTCAAGAAATTAACGTTGCATAATTTTTAATTGCTTCTTTTTAACTTGATGTCATAATTAATAATGCACATCTTGATTATTCTTCTTGTTCTATGATTTAAATGCAACTGATTTTTTTTGCCTCTTGCTTCACAGCCTGTGAAGATTCTTCAACCATATTGATTGAAGAATTGGTCTGCTGATTGATCTGCTCATCAATACCACAGATCCCCACAATGGACACAACACCAGGTTTGCTGCCCAATTACTAGAAATTTTGATAGGTACAGCCATGAAATTCTCATATGCAAAATATGTGGTTTGATGAAATTCACTGCTTTTTGCATCTAATTCTACTGTATAAACCAACAATATGTGAATATTGTAACGTGCAATTCTGGTCTCCTTCCTATCGGAAAGATGTTGTGAAGCTTGAAAGGGTTCAGAAAAAATTTACAAGGATGTTGCCAGGGTTGGAGGATTTGAGCTACAGGGAGAGGCTGAACAGGCTAGGGCTGTCTTCCCTGGAGCATCAGAGGCTGAGGGGTGACCATATGGAGGTTTACAAAATTATGAGGGGTATGAATACGATAAATAGACAAAGTCTTTTCCCTGTGGTCAGGGAGTCCAGAACTAGAGGGCATAAGTTTAAGGTGGGAGGGGAAAGATATAAAAGAGACGTAAGGGGCAACTTTTTCACACAGAGGGTGGTACATGTATGGAATGAGCTGCCAGAGGAAGTAGTGGAGGCTGGTACAATTGCAACATTTAAAAGGCATTTGGATGGATAGGGGCCAGGTGATGGCAGGTGGGACTAGATTGGGTTGTGATATCTGCTTGGCATGGATGGGTTGGACCGAAGGGTCTGTTTCCATGCTGTACATATCTATGACTCAACGACTCTATTCAAGTAACCAGATGCTCCAGTGGTTACAACATTTGACTGGTGGTTGGATTCCAACCTGCCAAGGAACAAAAGGAATAAGCAATTCAACACCTTGAGCCTGCATCGCCACTCAATACGATCATGGATGATCCCATCTTGGCCTCAACTCCACATTCCTGCCCACTCTCCAGAATCTTTGAACCCATTACTAATTTAAAATCTGTCCAAATCTTCTCTAAATTTACTCAATATCCCAGCATCCACCACATTCTGGAGTAATGAATTCCACAGATTCACAACCTTCAAGATGAATAATTTCTCCTCATTTTGGTTTTAAATGTGTTATCCTTTATCTTAAAACTATGACTTTTCACTCTAATCTGTCCCATGAGGTTAACATCCTTTCTATGCCCAATTTGTTGATCCTCTTTAGCATCTTATATACCTCAATTAAATCACTTCACATTCTTCTCAACTCCAGTGAGTATATGCCTGAACTGCTTAATCTCACTTCATTAGACAAAACCCTCATCTCTGGAATCAAGTGCAGTTCAAGGTTTAAGAGTCACTTAGAGTCAGTCAGAGAGAATGATGAGCAGACTCCATGCAGGTGTTTTGTGTCATTGGAGATCAGGAAAAAGTCCTATAAGTCATTTGATAGCTCTCAGGAGAAGTCCTATGAGCTCATAGGTGCAATAAATTATGGAAACTAGGATACATGAAAAGCCCCTGAGCCAATGAGGGATTTGAAGCATTCAGGAGAAGCTTACAGTTCAATGCAGTAGAGTGAAGTGAAAGACACTCAAAAGCAGGAGTTACTTGATGCAGCTTAACAGGATTAGAGCTTGGAGAAACACACAAGCAGTATCAGTTTAGTGAAGCTAATGGCCCAGACCTAAGTGGAAATTGTATCTGAGAGTAGATGCTGAACAACAGTTACTAGAAGCAACAGGAAAATAATATCAATTGAAATAGTGAATTACCAGATAAGGGCAGTCATTGAGGTAATTTACAGAACAGATTTTTAGGGAGTTACAAAGCTAGGTCTTTGGAAGAGAAAAAAATAAGAACCCCTTGAAAGGTTTAATGAGATTTAATGATAGTCCACAATGTCACTAACAGCTAAGGAGATGCTGAGAAATCCATGGGGTCTATCTTCACCATATTTGTTGTTTGATGTGTTCTGTAGTGTATTTAGTCAGTTTGCCAGTTGCCCATACTTACCTCAGCATAATTCAGTACTTTAAAATATAAGTTGTGTGATATTCCAGATTAAATTACTTTCTAACAAGCTAACTGTAATTGTTGTTTATTCAATAATGTGCTTTTAGCCTCTAAAGAAGTACCTCGGATCTCAAAAAGGTTATGGTTCCTAGTCAGATCATAACATTCATTTGGTGATAGGTACCAGTGTGATGACAATGATTTATATCTTTCTTTTTGCTGTTCATAACAAAACCTAGCCCCATGTTTTAATCTTTGAGTGAATGTTTGATTTATTTTTTTGAAAATCAGAAGTGCTAGTATTAAAATCTTTTACTCCAATCCCTCTTCTATACAGAATAGAAGAAAGTGGATAGACAAAGCTTATATTGGCTCTCCATGGTACTTGCATGCTATTTCTTTGGCTGAAGGGGCAAAGTCTTTCCACACAGCAAAGTTATTGAGGTAGGAGCCAATTCTAGCCGATTTTTCCAGCAGTGGTATAGAGCTGCACAAAGCTGGTGCAAGCTTGTATTGGAAACCACATTCGCCTCACCCAGAGGTTCATTTCTCAAGTCTGTAAAGCCGCTCAATAAGATGACAGTTGATCTGCTTGTGTTTCAAATTCCACATTTCGGCCTGGCCCACAGTCCTTGCCTACCCTGCCTGATAAGAATTTAGCTACATTTTTTTTAAAAACAACATTCAGAGAGCCAGCTTCACTGCCTTTTGAGGTCAGGAATTTGTAAATCGGTCAACTTTCCAAGAAATAAAATTCTCAGCTCCATTCTGAAAGGGTGATCCTTAATTTTAAAACCTAATTCTGGACTGACTTATGAAAAGAAAGATTTTTTTTCCAGATTTACCTTGTCAAGACCATTAAGATCACATAGACTTCAGTCAAATCAACCCTCACTCTTCTATACACCAGTGGAAATATGTCCACCCAGTCTAATGTTTGCTCATAAGATGATTCACTCATTCTAGATATCAATCTAGTAAACCTCTTCTGAACTGCCTACTATCAGGAGACCAAAACTGCACACAGTACTGTATTTGAGATACAGACTCACTCATGTCTCTCTACCTGAAGCATGACATCCCTTCATTTATGTTCAATTCCTCTCATAATAAAGGGCAAAATCCCCACGAGTCTTCAAAATTAGGTATTGTACCCCCATACTAAGCTTGTTGTGATGCATGAGCCAGAATACAGTCAAAAATCAACAACACCAGGTTATAGTCCCACAGGTTTATTTGGACTGTTGGACTATAACCTGGTGTAGTGTGAGTTTTGACTTTGTGCACCCCAGTCCAACACAAGCTCCTCCACATCAGAGCCAGAAAACGTAAACCTTTCTGCTCCTTGGAATTTGGCAGTCATTCTCTGTTAAAATAATTGTCTTTCTGTATTCTCCTTTGTAAAGTGAACAACTTCATATTTTCCCTCACTGTACTCCATCTGCCAGATTTTTGCCCGCTGACTAAATTGGGATTATAAAGCATGAAGGGAACAAGTAGCAAGCTAGTGGGTAGTCCCAAGTATGTTCACAAGGTTTTGTGAACTTGCCATCAGAACTTCAGTGTTTTCCCTCCAACAGAAAATGTAACAGCTGGAACCAACAACCAGAACCCTAACTGCAGGTCTCTTAACTGATGGATATGTTTGAATTTCTTGCACCTCTAACCAGAACTGGTCCAATTAATTGTCTGACATCGACAATAACAATACATTTATGCCTAGATAGGCTGGTTCTGTTCAGAATAATTCAATTTTCAACTTTTGATAATTAACTCCAGGTTGCAAGAATAGGGAAATGCTTCTGAAAGAAAAACTGCATCTAATCATATCCAATGTTTAATAACATGTATAAGTTTAATGATGTTAATGCACATGATTTGGCTTTGAGTAGTTTTTTAGCTATTATTCAAGATCATGTTCAATAAAAATAGCCAGTAAAAAGAAAACTCAAAAAGATCATATTTTCCTCCGATAAAGATTTACTTGAAATCATATTTTCCATAAAATTTGATCTTAAAAAAAAACCTATCTTCCATTTCCAAGAAGTGTTTCTAAGTCCATTTTCATTTCTAACACATGGACAATTAACAAGCTGAGGATGACTAATTTTTTCCCATTCATCAAGATTTATTCAACAATTAAGCATACGGTTTTGCTGCAATATTGGAGTATAAAGCTTACCTTCTGTTGGAAGTTTGTAACCTACAAGCTGAAGGTCCAATTATAATTCCATAAACACAACCAAGGAGAAGTAGACTATTGAATTGTGAGCCTGGTCCACCATTCATTATATCATGGCTGATCTGTATTTTAACTCTACTCATTACTTTGGCTCTAATCAATCTACATTCGTATCTAGCAAAAAAATCTACCAATTTCAGATATAAAATCGCTCATATCACATTTTTATCACCTCCAAGGAAAACAGTGATTTGCTTTTATGTTTTTGATTTTGGATAAAACATTTCCTACTCATAATGCAGTCGCATCTACATTGAGAAGATAAAACACAAGCAAGAGAACTGTATTATTGTACATCTCTAGTCATTCCACAAGGGTGATTCACAGCTACCAGTCATATGCCATTTTGATTGCCCATCCCACTCTGGTCTCAACCTGTTTCAATAAAACTTAAGGAACAGCACGTCATATTTTGACTCAGTGCTTTACAACCTTCTGATATCAGTGCAACAATGTCAGGTCACTACCATTGCTCTCATTTCCTGCAGACATCAGGTACTGACAATAAAACATTAAATAAATGATACAGCACAGAAAGGGACCGTTCAGCCTGTCTTGCTCATGCTGACCCAAAGATGCCATTTCTAATCCCATTTTCCTGCACATGGCCCATAGCCCTGCAGTTGACAGCAATGAAGGTGCAGATCCAGGTACTTCTTAAAAGCACTCAGGGTCACAGTCTCCATCACTAACTCAGGCAATGAGTTTCAAACACTCACCACCCTCTACATGAAAAGGTCTTTCCTCTCATCCCTTCTAATCTTTCTGACAGTTGGCTTGAAGCTATGATCCCTGGTTTTTGAACTCACTGCTAAGGGAAACAGGTTCCTCCTGTTTATCTCTCTCCCTCATGCTCTTATATACCTGAAATCACGTCCCCCCTCAACCTTCTCTGTTCCAAGCAAAACAACCTCAATCTCTTCAATCTCTCCTCGTAGGTACAATTCTCCAGCCCCGGTAACATTCTGATAAATCTTCTCTGCACTCTCTCTAGAGCAATCACATCCTTCCTGTAATATGGTGACCAGAATTGCATACAATACTCCAGTTGTGGCCTCACTGATGTCTGCCTCTATACCTCTTCCAATGAAGGACAGCATTCCATATGCCTTCCTTACAACATTTGTACCGCTAACATTACAGATCTATGCATTTGCATGCCAAGATCTCTCACTTCATCTACCCCTCCCAGTACATTCCTGTTTATTGTGTATTCCCTTTTACTGTTTGACCTCCCTAAATGCATTACCTCACACTTAACAGAGTTGAACTCTATCTGCCACTTTCCTATCCACTCCACCAACACATTTATATCATTTCAGAGCTTACAGCTCTCTTCTACACTATCCAGTACAGGGCCAATTCTTGTTTCTGCAAATTTCCCAATTGTGCCCGACATGTTCAAGTCCAAATCGCCAATGTATAACACAAACAGCAGGGTTCCCAACACTGACCCTGCAGAACACCACTTGAAACAGCTTTCTATTCACAGAGGCAGCCATCAAACATTTTGATCCTGTTGCTATACCAACCCTGGATCCAATTTGACACATTACCTCTATCCCATGGGCATTTACTTTGTTGATCAGTCTGTTATGTGGGACCTCATCAAATGCCTTACTAAAATCTCTGCAGACAACATCCATTGCATTACTCTCATCAATCGTCCTTGACACTTCCTCAAATAATTCAATCAAATTTGTTAGGCATGACCTTATATTAAAGCCATGCTGACAATACTGATGAATCCATGTCTTTCTAAGTAACAGTTTGTCTGATCTCTCAGAACCAGGTTTGATTCGAACAATTTGCCCACAATTGAAATAAGGCTATCTGACCTATAATTGTTTCCCAATTTCCTTTGTACCCTTTTTAAACAAAGGGACCACATTTGTATTCTTCCAGTCCTCTATCACTTCGCTTGCATTTAGAGATATTTGAAGAATATCCCTCAGAGTACCTACTATTTTCCTCCCTGGCTTCCTCGAACATCCGAGAGGGCAATCCATCTTGCCCTGGTGATTTCTGCCATCATACTCCCTCGCTTGCTACCCTAGGCCACATTCAATTTCTGTAATTGTTGTAAATCTGACACATATCTAAATTCATTCAGTTCTGTTGAAAGGTCATCAAAATAAAATCTCTTTTATCTTCTAGATGTTATTTGACCTATTCAATATTTTCAACATATTCTGTTCTCAACATCTAATTTTATGTAGGAGAAAACAGGACTGCAGATGCTGGAGATCAGAGTGGAAAGGTGTGTTGCTGGTAAAGCACAGTTGGTCAGGCAGCATCTGAGGAGCAGAGTTGATGTTTTGAGCATGAACTCTTCATGAGGAATGAGGGGCTGGCCCAAGGGGAGGGATGAGAGGTAAATGGGGGGTGGGTGTTGGGTCTTGGGGAAGGTAGGTAGCTGGGAATATGATAGGTAAATGAAGGTGAAGGGTGATGGTGATAGGTCAGAAATGATAGTGGAGCGGATAGGTGGGAAGGAAGATGGATAGTAGGACAGTTCAAGAGGGCAGTGCTGAGCTGAAAGTTTGTTTCTGGGATAGGGTGGGGGGGACAGGAAGTGAAGAAACTGGTGAAATCGATATTGATCCCATGTGGTTAGAGGGTTCCAAGGCAGAAGATGAGGTATTCTTCCTCCATGTGTCAGGTGGCTCGAGTTTGGCTATGGAGGTAGCCCAGGACTTGCATGTCCTTAGCAGAGTTGCCCTCCTCTCCAACCTATCATTACCACACACCCCCACGTTCATCTATCTATCACATTCCCAGCTACCTTCCGCTCACCCACCATGCCCCATCCCATTTATCTCTCAGTCACCTTGGGACACCCCCTCATTCCTGATGAACAGCTCATAGTCGAAACATCAATGCTCCTGCTCCTTGAATGCTGCCTGGCCTGCTGCGCTTTTCCAGAACCATACTTTTCAAATCTAATTTTGTTTGATAGGTAACTAAAAATGGTAACATTTGGCACAATGCAGACCACACAAGCTATGACACAAATTGAATGGGAAATGTGGACTTGGAGCACTTTTATCACATCTTGATGATACGAGCCATTTCAAAGTACTAAACAAAAAGGCAAAATGGATTTGGGCAAGGGAACAAACCAGAAGGATAAAACAGGCTAAAATTGAGCACACAAGGGTATAGGACAATAGCTCCAGGATAATAAAGGCATCTTGATCTACCATGTATAGTAAAACAAAGGAGCTATTCTAAAGTCAAAGACGGCTAGGTAGAGCTGGACAAAAGAAGAGATAGGTGTGCACAAGTTTGTAAGCCAAATGATGTACCCTTCCAGAGGCTCAATGCAAAAGTAGTTGCATGTTATTCAGTGTTACAATCCCAGAAGGACCAGAATTAATCTCTATTTGATTTAAACATTAGCAATAAAAACAGTATGCATTCCACAATTTGCTCATAAACTGGCCACAAAGAAACTAAAAATCATCTGTTTCTGATCATTATCTATTGACACCTGCTGGAAAACCATGAAGTGAGGGATTACATCAAATGAGAGTGTGGTGCTGGAAAAGCACAGCAGATCAGGCATCAGAGGCCCAGGACCTGCATGTCCTTGGTGGAGTGGGAATCCAAGGAGCAGGAGATTCAATGTTTCGGGCAAAAGCCCTTCATTAGGAATGAGGCTTGTGGGCCAAGGGTGCTGAGATAAATGGGGGGGTAGGTAATTTGGAATGTAATAGATACATGAAGGTGGGGGAGAAGGTGATAGGCTGGAGAGGAGGGTGGAGCAAATAGATGGGAAAGACAATGGACAGTTTAAGAAGGCGGTGCCAAGTTGGAAGCTTGGGACTGGGTTTAGGTGGGGAGGGGAAATGTGGAAACTGGTGAAATCCTCATTAATCCTGTGTGGTTGCAGGTGGATCCACTGACACTCTCACCCGATTGGCTAAACTGGTCCTCACCCTTAAATTCTCCATCCAATCTTCCCACTTTCCCCAAATCAAAGGGGTAGCCAGAGACACCCACGTGCACCCCCAGCTATGCCTGCCTCTGTTGGGTACGTGGCACAGTCCATCTTCCACAGCTCCACTGGCACCATCCCCCACCTTTTCTTCCGTTACATCGATGACTATATCAGCGCTACCTCATGCTCCCATGAGGAGGTTGATCAGTTCATCAAACCCACTAACACCTTTCACCCTGACCTCAAAATCACCTGGACAATCTCAGACACCTCCCTCCCTTTCCAGGACCTCTCCATCTCCATCTCCAGCAAGTGACTAACCACAGACATCTACTACAAACCCACAGACTCCCATAGCTACCTGGACTACACCTCCTCCCATGCTATCTGTAAAAACACCATTCCTTATTCCCAATTCCTCCACCTCATCTGTTCCCAGGATAACCAATTCCATCTCAGAAAATCCCAGATGGCCTCCTTCTTCAAAGGCCACAATTTCCCCTCCCACATGGTCGATGATGCTCTCCAGCACATCTCCTCCACTTCCCGCACCTTCACCCTTGAACCCCATCCCTCCCAACACCACAAGGACAGAACCTTCCACCCCACCGAGTTCCATATACATCGCATCATCCTCTGCCACTTCCGCCACCTTCAAACAGACCCCACCACTAGGAATATATTCCCCTCCCCATCCCTATCAGCGTTCTGGAGAGACCATTCCCTCCATGACCCCCTCCAGCCCACACCCCACTCTTGGCACCCTCCCCTGCCACTGTAGGAAGTGCAAAACCTGTGCCCACACGTCCCCACCCCACCTCTGTTCAAGGCCCAAAAGGATCCTTCCACATCTGACAGAATTGACCTTTACTTCCACTAATGTCATTTCCTGTATCCGTTGCACCTTATGTGGTCTCCTCTACATCGGGAGACAGGATGCCAATTTGCAGATGGTTTCAGAGAACATGCACTAACCAACCCTACCGCCCCGTGGATGAACACCAATTCCCCCTCCCACTCCACTAAGGACATGCAGGTCCTGGGCCTCCTCTTTCGCCAAACACTAACCACCCGATGCCTGGAGGAAGATCCCCTCATCTTCCGCCTTGGGACCCTGCAACCACGCGGGATTAATGTGGATTTCACCAGTTTCCTCATTTCCCCTTCTCCCACCTTATCCCAGTCCCAAGCCTCCAACTCAGCATACCCCTCTTGACCTGTCCATCGTCTTTCCCATCTATTCTCTCCAACCTATCAACTTCTCCCCAAACCTTCATCTACCTATTGCATTCCCAGCTACCTTTCCCCAATCCCACCTCCCTTCCATTTATCTCCCAGCCCTCCGGCTCACAAGCCTCATTCCTGATTAAGGGCCTATGTCCGAAACGTCGATTCTCCTGCCCCTCAGCTGCTGCCTGACCTGCTATGCTTTTCCAGCATCACTCTCTGATCTCCACCATCTGCAGTCCTCACTTTCTCTTAATTCAATTCATTCAACAGGAATTTATTGTATTGTAATCATGAATTAAATAAACTGAAATTTTCAGATAATAATTTTCTATTACCTTGATCTTGCTCCAGGCCGAGGAAAGAATTTTTTCGACCAAAGCGTATACTGAAAGATCTTCCCAGAGAGGTAGTATTTTTTGGACAGGATACTTCAATGACATTAATATGACAGTTGCTTGGACAGAAGTCCGTGCTGTTTAATGGGTGTAAACTGGTTGAAGCTTGCTTGAAGGAGGGCCATGCTTTATTTTTCAACTCTTGGGCAAACTAAACACAACCACAGAGAACAAATTTAATAAAAGGTACCATTGTGAACATTCTCTATATGATTCTACGACATCAAAGATTTACACAAAAGATAAAGTGTGCTCATCTTAAGGTGCCAGGGAGTATGTACAGACAGCACTTTGATGATGATGAATTTAGTTCCCTTCAGTTCAGAATAGAGTTTGTTGATGCACTTGTTGTTTTCTGGGATGAACCATTCAGCTGCAATGCCTGTGCTAGCTCTTTCAAAGACCGAGACACTAATTTCCATTCCTATGTCATTGCCAAAAACCTTTTGTGTTTTTTCAAATATTTTTCAAAATTAATTTTAAAAGAAAATATGCATCTGCTTCTACTGCTATGTCTGATAAAAGAGGTTATTTTTGAATAAACCTTCTTCCATAAACTGAAAGGATGGAAAATCATATTTTAGATACTAAGTGGATACAGCAGTATGTAGTTTATTTAATTGGGGACAGAGATTCCACTGCTCTTGTGCAACAGTATTTTTAAGAATTTATGAAGATTTTCCCAGCTAACTTTGAAAATGCTTTTACAATGCCATTCCAGTTGGCAACCAAAAGACTTTTCTTATTCCAATATGACAGGAGAATAGGGCTCCTGAACCAGACCTCATTTACTCCAAATGCTTTTCTTTCTTATTTTCTCGCTGTTTTCTTTTGTTTTTCTTTTTCTTTACTTTCTTCTGGAAGTTGTGGAGGCAGAGGCAGCAGCAACTGGAGGGTCACAGCTGGGAATGGGGTGGTCAGCCATGAGCTAGTTGGCGCGCTTGGTTAGAACTCTGGAGGTCGGTGGTTTCACAGACACAGCTCAGGGCCTGGGGTCGCACCAGGTGGAACTCTGGTGGCTGGTGGCAAGGCAGCTGGTGAGCGTGGATGGTGATCAGCAGCGAGAGGGCAGCATGGAGGCCCGGGGATTGACAGATGGAGCCCAGTGCAGGGGAAAGATGGAGACCAGAGCAGGGGAGAGATGGAGCCCTTGTAGGGAAATCAGAGGATGGAACATCTGCAGGACCATGGCTAAAGAAGGACCTTTGTAATTTGGAACTTCTAACTTTAATTCTTATTCTCTACTTTATACTGACAAGAACTGTAATGTTGAACTTTTAATTTAGGTCTTTATTTTTCTCCTTTTTACCTAAGATTTTGTACCTAGATCCCTTGTACCTAAGATGGCGGCATGAATGGTGACATTGTAAACATTTCCCGATACTCCTGTATCCCTGTACTTGAGTATATGCGACAATAAAACCTAATTCTATTTCTTATCTCAACATATTGCAACATTTCTCTCACTATTAGAATGGAATCTCTCAAATATTGGTGAAAATATTGCAGCCTCATGAAAACAGAAGTCGTATTACAATAAATGTTAGCCTTTTAGTTTTCAGAGTGAATGAGAAATTTGCTCGGCTGTAAATCGGCAAGTTCAACTCCAGGCATCAATACTGTAAAGAAGTTAACGAACACACCTCCAACCAAAGTCAAAAATAACTCTAAGAAAACTAAAGGAAAATCTGAACAAATTCAAGAAGTTATTTAACCAGACTGAACAATGATAAGAGTATACCATTGCAGAATCCAACGGAATTCCCAGCTACTTCAACTGTTCAGATGATACTGCTCAGATACTATAATTTAGCAAACAAATTTGTCATATCTACCTTCAAATAATTGGAAATTCTCTGGCCAATGGTATCAAGCTTGGTCTCACATAGATGGCTGAATTCCAATTGAGGCTTAAAGATGAGAGAATTTCTAGACGATATCAGTCCTCTGCAGTTCTTTACAAACTGACGGTCATCTGCTGCTAAAGCTTCCAAAATCTAGCAAAATAAGTAGCGTCAGTGAAGGTGGTATTTCAAACAATGAAATAAAGTTCTTGAATATGTTTTCATTATAAATATGACACATAGTAGAGTTCTTCTTTGCCAATAAACAAATGGGATTTCCCTACTTATCAATCAAAGCTACCTCAGTCAGCAGGAATATAATTTAAGCTGGCAAAACATGAAAGCAATGGGATACATGCAATTGCATCAAATACAAAACAATCTGGCAAGACCATCAAACTCATCCATTTCCTCACACAAGGAAACCACAAGCTAAAAGCTAATGATACGATAATTCCAGGAGGGTTGCCAATGTTTGTTGGACATGTTTCAGGAGATTTGATAACAACCTGGTTATCTTGTAAAGGTTGGGCCTCACGCAATGAAGTATCTTTGCTTATGGTTTTGCATCAGAAACAAAAAAAAAACTGCAACTTCTGGAATCCAAAGTAGACAAGCAGGAGGCTCGAAGAACACAGCAAGCCAGGCAGCATTAAGAGGTGGAGAAGATTAGATTAGATTAGATTACTTACAGTGTGGAAACAGGCCCTTCGGCCCAACAAGTCCACACCGACCCGCCGAAGCGAAACCCACCCATACCCCGACATTTACCCCTTACCTAACACTACTGGCAATTTAGCATGGCCAATTCACCTGACCTGCACATCTTTGGACTGTGGGAGGAAACCGGAGCACCCGGAGGAAACCCACGCAGACACGGGGAGAATGTGCAAACTCCACACAGTCAGTCGCCTGAGTCGGGAATTGAACCCGGGTCTCATGGCGCTGTGAGGCAGCAGTGCTAACCACTGTGCCACCGTGCCGCCCACAACACAGCAAGCCAGGCAGCATTAAGAGGTGGAGAAGTCCATGTCTTGGGTATAATCCTTCTCCAGAGCGATTCCTGAAGAAAGGTTATACCCAAAATGTCAACTTCTCCACCTCCTGATGCTGCCTCGCTTGCTGTGCTCTTCCAGCTTCCTGCTAGGTTTTGTAGTGCAATAGCTTGAGAGAAGCTGAATTAAAAAGTGGGAAAGGGACTTGTGGAATTTAGGGGTGGGGGTTGAGGGCAGGATCATGGTGCAGAAATCAGAGTTGAAAAGATCTTTGATTCAGGCAATAACAAAGAGTAGCTCAATGAAATTACATCAATAATTAAGGAACAACACTGCTACCATTCAGACTCCCTTCATGACAGAAACAGAATAATTCATCAATGCTCTGTACAGACAGACAACATCTTTAATTGTAATTTTTAATAAAATGAGTGTAGTGCATGTCTACCAGACTGATTCCTGGGATGGCAGGACTGATGTATGAAGGGAGACTGTAGTTCAGACTATATTCACCGGAGTTAAGAATGAGGGGGCAGTCTCTAAAAATCCATAAAATTGTGACAGGACTAGATAGGACAAAAAAAGGATGTTGGAGAGTCCAGAACCAGGAATTACAATTTAGGGATGGAGACTGGCAACACAGGATTGAGATGAAAAGAAGTTTCTTCACTTAGAGAGTGGTGAGCCTATGAAATTCTCTGCCACAGAAAGCAGTTGAGGGCATAATATTGAATATTTTAAAAAAGAAATTAGATGTAGCTCGCAGGGCTTAAGGTATCAAAGAACTTGGGGAGAAAGCAGCAATAGGTTATTGAATTTGATGAGCAACCATAATTATATTGAATAGTGGAGAAGGCTCAATGGGTCGAATGGCCAACATCTACTCCTATTTTCTTTGCAATTGCCTGCCTAAAGATGTTCACCTTATAAATGCAGCCAGAATCCCTGATGCAGCAAATAAGGTTTTATGCCATTTTCACAGTGTACACTGCCTGCACTTTAGCATAACATCCACATTTCCACACCCTTCTCTGGCTTGGGTTCCAAATAAAGTCTTTATGAAATGATTTAGCTTGGCGCTACACAATTTTCTGTGTTGCTTATTCCTTCTAGAATCCACTTCCTAAGCCAAAAAAGTGGCTAATTCATTTCCACTCGGCCTTCCTTAGCATGGATTAACTCTTAGTGATGACAAATGTTGACTTTAAATTTGAAGGCATTTAAAAGAAATATACTCAGTGGTTTAGTAAAATGCACCACAACTATAGACAGAATCACTTGTTTTAATAACAATTTAAAATTGAACCACTCTCAGATTTCATAATTCCAAGTTAGTCTTTGGATGTCAGAGATAGTTAGTATTCAATCTAAATCAGTTAAATCAAACAGCATTGTGTTGAGAGTTTGGTAATGGTCCCTGAAATTTGATTTGTAGTCCTACTTGGATTTGTTAAGCTACAGTTAGTAACCTGAAGTGAAGCCTCTGAAGTTTAAATCCTTCCTTAGTACGTTATCTTTATTATACAAGCCATTGTTGCAATTTATAAAATGATGTTTTCCGATAATGGAAATATAATTTCTGACAACATGCATGAGAAATCATACTTTAAATATAATTAAATAATCTATACCTTTGCAGTTAAATTGAAGCATCCCTTAGGCTCCACCATTTTTTCCTTGACGTGACATTTTATCCCAACTGTACTGACATACTCATAGATAACACCGTGCTCTAAATACACATTATCGACAGTCATGTTGACATGAGAGGTCACCCCATCAATGATCGGCTGCAGATCTACAAAGATTGATAAAGGATTATCTTTAATGTATTAAATGATTGACAGCCTGAAACAAGCTCGATTGTTCACTTGTTAGATTTACAAACTGCAATCAGACTTTGACTTTTCTTACAAGTAATTCCCCTTACCTCACTGGAAACTTGTTCAAGCTTAGGGAGGTAATTACATTTACAGAATTAACCAGAGCAAATGCCCTCATTTTGGAAGCCAGCTATCATGGATTTTTTTTTTAATGCAAATCTAGACAGCCCTGTATTGTTACAGAGTTAAAATGATCCAAGAAAAAAGATGCCTCTGATCCAAAAAGTTACTTGCCCTGGAGCATTAACTCTCAGGCATTTGCCGAAACAAGAAATGATCAGATGTAAAAAAAATTAACTGATTGTCATTCTTGGGATCAATGTTTCCTCTAAGATGTGGACAAGCATCAAATGTACTGGATATGAAAAAAAAAGGCCATTTACAACTTAGCCAGTTTGTCTGGAGAAATTTTGAACATAATGTAACTTGTGAAATGTAAATTGCCCATTCTCAAAAAAAAGTGCTCTGAGGAGTTTGTAAGGGACTTAGTACCAAAAAAAATTAAAGAAAACATTGCTTGGACATTCTAAAATGCAAAACATAAAACAAATTCTTCACTTTCTATAATTCCATCTTCACCCACATACTCCTTACATAGAAATTTCACATTTTCATAACTAAAAATAATTTTAGTTCACTAAAGCTTCAGAGAAAAATCAAGAATGGCAATTATTGAAGTTAAAAAATTGTATGATATTTTAATTACACAGTGAATTTTGATGGAAAACAGGCTATTTAGAAAATGAACATGATTTACATTTTTACATGTATGGATGCAAAACTGACAGTGGTCATTGCAATGAAAGCAGCAGATCCTGCAGCCTTTGTAAAGAGAAAAACACAGTTAATCTTTTAAGTCCAATATGACTCTTCTTTGGAAAATACCTGCTGGCTTTCTCCAGTATCCTGCTTTTATTTCAGATCACCACCAATTGTATTACTCGGTTTTTATTTGAGTGGAAATTGCAAGTCAAGTAGATGATTCGACTCCCAAGAACTCCAATAGATGGCCTTACATTAAATAAACAAATCTTATAAACATTTTTCACTCCGTACCAAGACAGAGGCCACCATCTCTCTACCTATCTTCATAATTCTCTAATGACAAAATAACATGTCCAGGGAACTGTGTCAATAGTAAGATTGCCAAATATCAACCCCCAGGCCTGGAAGTGACAGTCACCTGCCAGCTGACTGTGAAATTACATAGTCTTGAAATTGGCAGTCAGCCAAACCTGCTGAAAAGGAGTCCTCCCTTCCCAGCTAATTTTACTTATTGCACCAATTGCAGTTAGCTGTGAGAGATGACATTGCATGCAAGCATTGCATGACCATGTTTCCCACAGAAAAGGATATGCAGCTTACAAGTGAAAACAGAAGTGGTATCCTATCTTCCTTTTCACAGTAGCTGTGAAGGGTGACAGAACATGAAAGCCATTACCAAGGTATTTGACCTGTTCAATTTTCATGGATCAGTACACAATAAGTTTACACTTCCTAGAGCAAAAGTGAGGACTGCAGATGCTGCAGATCAGAGTCAAGATTAGAGTGGTGCTGGAAAAGTACAGCAGGTCAGGCAGCATCCGAGGAGCAGGAAAATCGATGTTTCGGGCAAAAGCCCTTCATCAGGAATAGGCAGACAGCATCAGGGGTTGGAGAGATAAATGGGGAGAAGGAAACCAAGAGTACAGTAGGATGGAGTTGGGGATGAAGGTGATAGGTCGGAGAGGAGGGTGGAATGGATAGGTGGGAAGGAAGATTGGCAGGTAGGACAAGTCATGGGGATGGTGCTGAGCTGGAAGTTTGGAACTGGTGTAAGATGGGGGGAGGGAAATGAGGAAACTGGTGAAGTCCACTTTTCTGGTGGAAGTACATTTCCTAGATACTGGTCAGAAAACATCAATGGTTGCCAACTGAACTTTGATCTGATAAGGCTCACAAGTTTCATGCACAAATCTCCATATGGCATGACCATGTTTACATGGAACTCTAATTTGTTTGAAGCTAGTTGCTTAAATGGAGCCAGAAAACCCTTCAACCTACTTGGATTAAAGCAAATTGAACAGAAATTATTTGGAGCCTTCTACATTGATTGTTCAACGTAAATAAATTTCAAACTTTGTGCACTGGATATCTTCAAAAATAAATCAACAGAGAACACATGCAAGACTTCTGTTTAAAAATATGGTTTAAGCAAACAGGTTCTATTTGTAATTAAATCATAACATACCAGTCTCCTGCTTGCTCTCAGTGATATGATCACATGGCTTTGTTTGATTGGCTGGAACATCTAACAATTTGTCATTCATTGACAGATCGGAAATACTGTAAACACTATTTGTGTTGACTTTTGTTTTCATCATCTCATCAACATCTTCAACAGTCCTATATATCCACTGACTTGAACGTGTATTCTTGAGAAATGAGAGAGTGAGAAGAATTAGGATTTCTTGTGTTACTCATTAGAATTAGACATTTTAAATTTGTTCAAGCCAACTAACTTTTAAAAGAAGAAACTTAGTGTTTTGGTTTATTTTGTTTTACTGGGTAATGCTCTTAGTATTTACAAGTTGAATCTTTTCACACAACTGACTGAGAAACCAGAACTTAGGATTATTCAATTGTTTGCAGTCAAACCAGAGTTTCAAATACGAGAAACAAGAGGAAATAAAAGATTAAAAGTAAATTACCTGGGATTTTAAACAACAGATTTGTTTTGGGAGTGGTGGTGGGTAGAAAAGGGAAGAGATGAAAATATTACTTTTATTTCATGCAACAAATATTGGTATCATTTTAGCAGCAACCCATGAGAATTGCAAGTATAAATATTCATGCATCATTCTAATTATAACCACAATGTGAAATGATATTACAATATTTTCTGATGCAAACAGTTGTAACAAAGATTGCTGGATTGAATAAGTTCGCTCTCTATAAAACATTTCAAGTCTCACTCCATAGCTTGAGTGGAAAATCAAGCTGACACTCCAATGCAATACAGCCCTGTGCATTCTTTCGACATTACGCCAAGGTCAGATCTGCCTGCACAGATGAATGCAAAGGATCCCATGACATTATTTTGAAAAGAAACAATGCAAGTTACTCTTGGTGCCTTGGCCAATATTTATGTCTCAAGCAACAGAACACAAAAACTGAAATTAACTGGTCATTATTGTATTGGTTTTGTGGGAGCTCGCTGAGCACAGGCTGCTTGTCATGATACAATGGTGTCTACATTTCAAAACAATTTTATTGATTTGTGACAATTTTATCATATAATTTCATTTTCACACATATTCTTTAAGCTCTACCGATTGAAGATATTACTTATTGTTCCAGACACACTGACGTATCAATTCATGTGTACATGCGCATCCAACCAAAACAAGGGAACATGACAAGGAAATTCATTATCAAATAGACTATAGAAATATACAAAGACATACTATTTCCCATAACTGGAAGCTCAATAGGGCATTCTCTTTCAATTACATTATGTACAATTGTGTATAATTAACAAAATATAACATACTTTGTGGTTCTTTTGCAATCTCACATTTATTTAAATTAATACACAGAACAGCATAAAGTACAAATTAGCAAATGCAGAATTAATGGTGATTCTTTACATCAGTACCATTTCATGTGAATAAATTCAACTTGTCGTTTCTCACAACTCTTTAGCTATCCCGGAACCCAAATGATTTCCCCACTTGACAAGACAAACTAAATAAACCCTTTCCAATCTTTAGTTATTCAAAGACTTTAGAAACACTAACAACCAATTTGAGTGGTTTGTTGGTACTGTGTCACTTCTGATAACAACAGTGCCACCTCGTCCTTGGTAATCACTAGAAGTACTGCAGCCTGGTTGAATTACTTGACAATGTCACTTTCTGACTATGAGGCAGCAGTAGTGCAAGTCACTTAACACTGTGAATGGCCAAGATCCTACAATTCCATATCAAGTAACATTATGGAGGGAACACCACCAGGAAGACTTATAATTTAAGAAAGTAATCCTCCATCATATTACTTTATTTATTTAAGGTGATGAGACAAAAAATCAACATTAAGTTCGAGTAAAAAAACCACAATTGGGTGTGATAAAATTGTGACTTACCAGCAAATGCTGTGGATTATTTCTATATGCACTGAAGTGTTCAAGTACTTCAGTGTAGTTTTCTTTGCTAACGTTGTTCCCGTTTACTTTTAGAACACACTGGCCAGGAAGAAGTCCCGCTGCTGCAGCCCCAGACCCTGCACAATAATCAGAATTTTAAATCTTCTTACAATTAATTTATAGACTACAAACTTAAAGCTGCATAATCTGATAATAGATATTGAAAGCACTGAATTGATAGTTTATGCTGAATTACAGCTCTTAGCATTTGCCCAGGGCAGTCAACCACCAAACTGGATACAGAAAATCCTTGCAATGAGATGACAGTATACTGGTAACTGTGCACAAGTAATCCTGATCCATGTTCTAATGCTCAGAGAACATGGGTTCAAATCCCACCACTGCAAATTCAACAAATAAAGTCTGGAACTATAAGCTAGAGTTAGCAATGATAGCCATGAAATCATTATCAATTGAAGTAAAAACCCATCTGGTTCATTAATGTCCTGTCAGGAAGGAACATTGCAATCAACCTTGTCTGACATATACAGCTCTTCAGAACCACACCAATGTGGTTATCTATTAATTTTCCTGTGAATGGCCTAACAAACCATTCAGCCATTAAGGGATATCAGGGATGGGTAACAAATGCTAGGCTTGCCAGCAAGGCCCACATCCCAAGGAAGAATAAGGAAAAGCATAAAAATAACTGAGATTAAACAAATATTGAAAAGAAAGATTTCCCATCTTTAGATTTCCTTCCAAATACACTATCCATTACAGTTGTCCACAGTCTAATACATCAAGTGCATTGTATAAGCTTCACTACCCATACAGAATATTCCCCATTATCAGCTAGAAATCTTTTGTACTATAGAACATCAAGGACTTCTTACATTATTATTTCGCAGTTATCAAAGTACCCATTTCAATTATATACACGAAGTGCTAAGTTTAATAGAAACAGAAATGAACCACAATTAAAAGATTGTGGTCAACTAATCAATGAATGGAAGAGAGTAAATCTTTTCTTTATGTCACCTTGTACATTGAGCAGTACCACATTTGAGCCTAGTCAATCTTCTCACAATCTTATCCACATTTCACATGCATGTACTCACACACACACTAGGTGGAGAAAGAGGGTGAAATCATAGCATATTCACACTGTACCCATAAACAATGCTTGAAGATTAGATCCAGTGTGCAGCATTTTTCACTTCCTCACTTTGTTTGGAGTACTTGATATTCATTCATAAAGATGCAATGTTTAAACTTATGAGTGTGAGAAGAGTGGAAAGATAGAAAAGGGAGAATAGACAGACTGACAGCTGCACATTTTCTAGCAAGATGGGACATCATGACTGAACTTGCTGGGAGTTTGTGTGAAATCTTAATAAGGTAAAGATAAATTGTCTATTCTGTAAGGTTACCCACATGCTTTGTAATAACCCAGAACAGAATATTTTTACAGGAACAGGACATAAGCTTTGAAAGTGACTGCTTTATACCGGAAAGCCCTCTCACCCACAGCCAAAGACTCATTAAAAGTTTTAGTTAAAGAATTATGTTGAAGTACACAATCTTCTGTCACTCTTTGCACCCACTGTTTACAAGTTTTGCATTTTTTTGGCAAAAAGTGATTTGAAGCATATGGTTTTTAGTCAATGGTTCTGGGAATCCTAGCATTTACACATAAATAGCTCTTACCATAATCACTACGTAATACTTTTTCCTATCCAGTATTCTGCAATGTCCTGTGGTAATCCATTGCACAAAGATTTAGCCTACAAATGATTCATTTTGGTTAAATTGGAGGATCGGGCCAGGATTAGCTCCCAAACTTTTCAGAAAGAGCACACAGTAAACAAGTAACATAAAATTGACAATTTTGGAGAATCATGTACATGGAGCTCTAATAGTACAATTTGTTGCAATATACAAACCTCAACCAGTTTCCTTTGAGTGTTCAGTTTCCTCTCAAGTAATCAGTGACAAGCATAGACAACTAGTTTGGGAAGCTTTCTTTTTCAGCGTAAGTTGCTGATGGCAAGTGAAATTATTTCACAAATATAGGAAGGAAACAGGGGTGAAGTATTTCTGTGACTAAAGGATCAAATCAAGACAGTAATGAGAAGTGATGCTAGCTGAGAGGATCAATTTGTGGAATTAGCTTTAATGGTGATAAGGAGAAGCAAGGGAAAGAAGTCATTCAGAAGAGTGTGGATCCATATAACTTGGACACAATAAATTGGTAAAGGTAGTGTTGAGGATGACTTCCTGGAGTGCATTCATGATGCATTCTTCAGAGAAAACGTTGGTGGAAACAACTGGAGAATAGGTTATTTTAAACTTTATAATGTGTATTGAGGCAATGTGAATTAATTATCTCAATGTACAAGGATTCTCCAGGTAAGAGTTTGAGGATGAGAAACTTGTGAATGAAATGAATGCCTTAAACTTCAACTACAAAGTGATGAAGACAGATCTGGTTCAATTAGACGAGGAAAATAGTGAAAAGGTAAGAGAGTAGAAAGGCAGTAGCAGACATTTAAGGATCATTCATAACCATCAACAAAGTTAAACTCCACTGAAAAGAAAGACATGATAAAGATAAATCAACTTGGCTAAATAAGTTAGTCAGAATGATATGAAATTGTAAAAGGTATACAATGTTTGAAGATTAGTGATTGGTCAGACTAGTGCAATGCTAGAAATCAGTGAAGGATGATTAAAAAATGAAGCGTGAGAAACCAGTACCTAAAAACTAGCAAGGAATTAAACAATGACAAAAAGGTCTTCTAAGTACATAAAGAGAGAATAGTCAAGGTAAATATTGGTTCCTTGGGGGATGAGACTGGGGAATTAATAATGTATCACACAGAAATGTCAGGGATTTAGTAGAAATATTTCATATATATCTTAACTGTAGATGACTCTAAAAGCATCACAAGAAATGGCAGAAAATCAAGGGGGAAAACAAGAGGGAAAATTTAATCAGGACGATCACTGGAGAGAAAATAGTAGGAAAATTATTATAACCAAAGACAGATAAGTCCTTAAACCTGATTGCCAAGTAATTACAGTTGAAAAAAGAAGTTGCTGTGGTGGCTATAGATTCCCTAGATTCTGAAAAAATTCCAGGAGATTGGTAAACTATAAAAGCAATGCCCCTACTCAAGAAACAGGAAATTGTGAGCAAATTAGCCAAATGTCAGTCCTTGGAAAATGCTGGAACCCATGACTAATGTGGTGGCAGGGCATTTAGACAAATATAAAACCATTTTGACTCTGCCTGCTTGTATGAGGTAATGTTTGCCAAATTAATTCATATTTCTTTGAGAATGGAACAAGCACAATGGATAAAAGGGAGTGGGTAGATATAATGTGCCTGATCTTCAGATGCTGCCTGACCTGCTGTGCATTTCCAGCACCACTCTAATTTTGACTCTAATCTCCAGCATCTGATGTCCTCACTTTCGCCTACTGGATACTGTTACCCCACCAATACATACCAAGTCAGAAATACATTGGAATAAAGCAGACTTTTGACAGTGTACTTAGTACAAAGTTGAGATCCTATCCATCATTCGTCAAGAACATCAAAAATGTGTTCAAACAAGAAGAAAAGCATTTTAAAGCTTCTCTAAATTCTCATTTGTAACATCCAATATTTCTGCTACTTGTAAAACATCTTTCATTTTTCCAAAAATAAAGTCTTAACACGTCCTTCTCACCTGCATACAATTATGCAATTTTCTGCAAGTTCAAACTTCTTTATTGATCAAAGAAAGTTAAATTGCAGGTCATCATCCCAATGCTTGTAAGTTAAGGTTCACGTAATTGTAGAACTATAAAAGCTGTATTTTGAGCTTTCTGTTGAAGCACTGAATGAATGCTTTTTTGGAAACACTAGAAAGCTAGTGAAAAAAATGAGGTAAATCATGTTGAAACTTGCATTTACTGTAGATTGTGAGAAAATGATTTGATGTGTTGTACTGTGTTATAGTTGAGGTCAGGAATTTGTCAAGTGGGTAAACATACCACGACAGAAGAAAAGTCAGAATGAGAGGGAGGAAGTAAATCAACTCAAGAGGCAAGGTGAAGGAATAATCTGTTTCTATAAATGTCTTAGCTGTTAAGGTGAGCCAGGTCAGAGCTTGTGTGGATTTGTGCTGCCAATTCACCAAGGTGAAATTGGTCCAATGTTCTTCAAATGGAGAGGGGGAGGGGAGAAAAAACTCATCTCATAAAAGCGCAACATTAAGAACTGTAAACTGCAAGCTAAATGCAATCCTTTCAAACTCAAAGAATTTTGCAGAATGTCAGCTAAGCACAGTTCCAGGTTTCCAGGATCCTATTAGAACACCCACATTCTAATGGGGGAGAAAGAACGGCACTATGGCAGAACGTTGGTTGAGATAAGGTGGGAGGACTTGGGTTCTTCCTGTATGAGTTCTCAGGGTAGGAAGTAAAGCACGAATGAAAGTGACAATCAAAGAAAAAAGCAAAATAAAAAGCAAGCATATAATAATAATACTTTGACCCTCCATCTCCATCAGTCCCAGATATGCTCACACAGCCTGTACCCCTATTTAGAATTGCATCCACTTGGTCACAAGACAGTACACCATATGTGTAACAAGAAAAAGATTAATGTATTTCACTTTACTGCTACAAAAAGAATGATTTGTAGAAGGTTGTCAAAAGAAATGTTAAACCTAAACTAAAACAAATAAAGCAACTAACTGATAGACTCCAACTAGCATCCAATTTAAGATCCATTTGGCACTGTTCTTAGTACATACCCTATAAATATCCGGGAGCAGATTTTACAGTGCCAGTCGTGGCAATATAGTCAGCATTCATCATGACTGGGTGTGGTAGAGGCCCTGCAAATTTCAAAGGTGCACACATGTGCATGCTTTTTTTTGGCACATCTACTTCAGATTGCAAGTTTTTGCTGTGGATCTTCATGTGACTGAATGGGCCAATTTGACCCAAGTGTGGGCACATGAGGAAGGTCATCCCATGAGACAATGAGGTTCCAAGTACAGAATTTGCTTTCTATTCTTACCTTTGCAGTCATCATATTTCTTCATCATTTAGGTATTTGGATCCAAAGTTCAATTGACAACTTGTTGTCATTCTTAGCAAGTGGCACCCAACCACTAATGTCAATGCTGCCATACTTCAACGTGAAACTCAGTCTTTATCACAATTCCTTTGTCCTCCCATTTGTACTTGGTTTTGCAGGAGTTTTGACGAAACACTTTTAGAACTAATTTCAAGAAAGATACTAACATTTGTTTGACAAGTGTTTGAATCGAGAGAACACAGTAGAGATACTGTTGGGAATGCACAAGAAATTCCACCATGTATCACTTATATACAATTCAGATCTCACTGTAGTACAGATTGCAGCGATGATATCTGCTCTATATCCTCAGACTTTTGCTGATTTGCAGAGGTCTTCACTTTCAAGCACTTATTGAAGTAGTTGGTTGAAGGCTGAGCTAAGCAACTGCTCCGGTGTTGGATCTCCTTGGCAATAGTGGCTTTTATTCGCAAAATGGCTGCCAAGGTTTGGCAACATATTGGAGAGTGCGTCTTTCAATATATATGGGAGGTGAATATTTGACAAACTAGTTCTGTGTTCGTACGTGATAGAGATCACAGATCATATATGACAGGCACTGTTGGTCAAGGCAATGCTATTCCTGAGTGCTCAATACTTCAAAAGCCAAGTAAGGAATCAGTGTGAATTTGGGCTAATTGCCCATTAATTCTAACTTAATTGCTCTATTAAATTTTATACCAACACTTCAGGTTTAAGAGGCTTCATTTCAATTTGCAAATAAGGAGACCCACATAATTTTAAAAGCTAAAGCAGACTGATTTAACATAATCTTTTTAAAATCTGATAGAACATGTAGTAAAATCTATGACATTTTGATGTTATTTTACACTTTATCAATTTTTCAAATTCAAAACTAAGTTCACATTTTAATTTTTTTACTACCTAAAAATGTTATTTTCCATTGCAATTTTAGAATATAATTGTCCATTTAAAAAAAATGTTTGTGCTATACCTTTTTACTGTGATACTTTTCTTTTAATTCAACTTTTAGCTTGCTATGGCTGCAGGCCATGCCTACAATCATCTGCCTTTTTTGCTACACTATCCTGTGCAACTGGGTATTACTGCAACACATGCAATTCTCCTTCCATACAGTCAAGACCTAATCACTGGGATGGTGGTGGTATGTCCATGCATTGTTTTATTCAACGTGAAAAGCTCCTATCATGTTATTAGCGGCCATTTCTTTGTGTAAAATCACATAGCATATAATAATCATCTGTGAATATTTATAACAGCTAATTGTGCAACTGAAGTCAATATTGGCATCAGATCTGTAGAATTCAATGTTAATTTCCCGACTTGCATGTCTTACCTTTTAGAACTGCATGAACAAATGGTGGGGCAGCTCCACATATCTGAAAGCTTAGTCCTTCCAAAGAGTCAGGAACTTTGATTATTCTGCATCAACATGGAATATAGATGCTGAGTAACTACATTTAGCAAGTTGATCTTAACTTTGTATTTATTAGCATAGTCTCAAATTTTGTAGCTAGTCATGAAACCGACCGTACTACCACAAATGTGTTAAAAAGTGCAACAAATTAAATCAGTCTTATTAGCAAAAAGGACATTCAATGCATAATCACAAAGCAAGACCATAAGTGGAACTTGCTGTCATCATTTATACTAGAACAAAATCACAAATTAACATTGTGCATTTTTAACCCAACTTTTCTAGCATCCTTACTTAAATTATTTAAAGAGAAAAACCAGGTGGATTTTTCAACAGGCATGCGGCCTAACTATCCATTCATGAAAAAATACACTACATTCTTCTATATTTATCTTTGCTTAATTCCACCCTTAATTTGCTAACTTAGATAAGTTAGCTCCTACCTGCATTTGGGCATCATTTATCTATTGCATCCTCTCCCAATAACCACCCTTAACTATTTTCACCCTGAGAACCCTGGTCTCAAGGACATCAGTGAGACAATCAGATGTTACTAAATGTTCCAATGATAATTTTTATTCTTTGTTTAAATAGGCCTAGAATAGGTAGTCTACAACAGCATGACAATACTTCAAAACAACATTTGCTGCCCTTGTCCTTCTAGATGGAAAAGAACTCAGACTTGGAAAGCTGTTGAATGCAGCTTGACAAGTTACTTATTTGCATTTTGCAGATGACACACAATGCTGTGACTGTGCTCTCGTGACAGAAGATGGGAAGATCCTGGATTGTGACCACTTGTGCAAGTTGAGAAAATTGAATCTTACCCCTCACTGTGCCTTGTTGAGGGCTTTGAGGAGGCAGGAGGTGAGCTGCTTGCCACAGCCCGTGTAGCCCTTATATTTATATGACTGGTCTAATTCAGTTTAGGCTCCCTCTTTTACGAACATATGAACAAGGAATAAGAGTAGGCCACTTAGTCCTTTGAGCATGCTCCATCATTCAATACAATCATGAATGGTCCAATCTGTACCTCAACTGTACATCCCGGGATACTCCATCCCTTTGGTAATCAAGAAACTATCTCTTCCATAAAATTATTTAAATATTGACAGTCTTTTGAGGAAAGGAATTTGAAAAAGTCTCAAACCTCAGAACATTTTTTTGCTCGTCTCTGGCAACCTCTTATTTTTAAACTATAACACTGCGTTCTAGATTCGCCCACAATAGCAAATCGCCCTTTTCAAATCCATCTAGTCAAGTCTCTTCAAGATTTTTGCTGTTTATAGATATGGCTGAGACAAAACAAAATGACTGAAACTTGAATAACTGCTAAAATGTGTGATAATTTTCAATAGTGTCTTTGGACTTTGAGACCTGACTTCAATTCAGAACCTAGCTGAAGGGATGGAATTTTCCTTTATAAAAGTTTGAAGTGAAAATGATGTAAAATTTGCATTGAGGTTATGGTGGCAGAAGTAGAAAGTTAAAAAAAGACGCAGACCAGCACAATTGGGAGTTCTGTGCAACACCACTGTTATGCTTGGCTAAATTTGTTTGTTTTTAACATAAGGTATAATTAATCTAGAGGTTGCAATATGTAACAGTGAATGTAAAAATATTCCAAAATTCAATACAAACACCGAAATAAGCAAGGTTGCAACTGATGCAACGACAGTGAGGAAGCTGTTGAAAAGCATTAGATGCAATGATCTCATCTGCCAGACTGCCCTTTCAAATAGCAAGCAGTTTAAGGAAATTGATATACTCTGATTACGTAACTAATGTGAAGTATTACTAATAGAAGGCAAATTTAAATCTTGCACAAATTTCTTTTGTTGGTCACATGAGATGACTCACTCTTTGGGTTTTGTTGCAATCAGCATCCTCAGTGGTCGCCGACTGCAGTGCAACTGATTTAAAATGGTCTCCACTTCCAAAATTGGCCGAAGAAAAACCAAATCTTCATTGATGGAGTAAATCTTCCTCCCAACCTGAAGGCCTGCCACCTGCAGAACAAATGAAAGATCAGAGTTTTTACAAAAGCATGATTACAATCATTAAAAAAAAGGAGACTGAGGGGTGTCACATATGAAATTGTGAGGGGCATAGACAGGAAGAAACCATTCCTCTTGGTAGAGAGATCAGTGGCCAGGGGACTTAGATTTAAGGCAAGGAGCAGGATGTTTAGAGAGGGCTTGAGGAATATGTTGGGAATCTGGAACCATTGCCTGTAAGGGTGGTAAAGGCAGAAACCCTCATAATATTTAAGAAGCATTCAGATGTACACTTGCAATGCCATGGCATGCAAGGTTATCCACCAAGTGGTGAAAAATTGAATTAGAATGGTTAGGTGATTGTTTTTGTCTGGTGCACACTATGGGCTGAAGGGCCTTTTTCTGTGCTGTCGACATTTATGTATCTACCATAGATTAAGTCACCAATAGGAGACTTTCTGACACTACATCTACTTCAAATTTATGATATAAATAAAAAAGAACAATGACAGTAGCTGGAAGGTTGACAACTTTCAACCAAAATCTACATATGTAACAATACTAGAACAACTGCACAAGCTGTATGTCCCAAATAGGAACACAATGTTTAGAACTCCTTTCATTGTATGTATTTCCATAACAGTGCATCAGCAATGTTGGTATTTTAGATAATGTGCATTGTATGAGAGAAAGACAAAAGTCAGTGAGTCAGGAGGCTAGAAGTGAATTTTGTGGTAAACAAGTCCATGTCCTCTTAATTCAAAACAAGCCTTTCATTTGAAAACCAACAATATTTTAATATGGAAAATCTGAAAAGCAAACATGTAGATTTAATTACATTTATTTTTTTCCTGTTTTGAAAAATCTGATATCCTGGTTTACATCAAGCACATCTGTTCAGCTTTACTCAATAAGCCTGTTGCATGATAATGCAGTTGAGCCACTGTGACCAGCATCCTTAAAGGTTTTGTCATTTATTACCAGACTGGCAATCTGTGCTTAGTATTCCAGTCTCCTGTAAGCTCCATTCACCACTTCCACAAACGCAGCTTTGAAAACAACCTAAAAAAAATTTAACACTTAAATTTCTCCAAAATATTTTTAATTAGAAAGTGTTCATTAGAAAAGAAACCTGTGCACTTCCAGAATAACTGGATTACATTTACATACGTTCCTACTTAATGTATTGCATTTAAATAGTGGGCTTTTATTTGAATTTCCAATGGTAGGCTTAAGTAATTGTTTACTGACAGGAAGTTGAAGCACTAATTGAATGTAACCCTATTAAAGTAAACTGGTCAAGAATAAGTAATGTTGGTCACATACAAATTCGAAATAGGAAGTAACTGGGCCCTCAATCCTGCTTTGCCATTCAATAAGATCACAGCTGACCTGATCGTGGCTTCAACTCCACTTTCCTACTGCAATACTACTTAACACCCTTGTGAATCTACCCACTACTGCCTTCAAAATTTTCAGTAATCTGGCATCTATTCTGACTTTCTCTTGGGGGAATAGACTCACAACCCCCAAAGTCTAAATATTTCTCTTCATCATATCTTAAACATTTTGAATTTTTAAACTGTGTTCCCTATTTCTAAGCTTTCCCATAAGGGGATATCAACCTTTTGGCATCCATCATGTCAAGTCTCCTCAGCATCTTGCAGATTTCAGTAAGATCATCTTACATTCATCTAAAACACCAATGGTTTCATGCTCCATTTCCTCATAGGTTCACCTGCTCACCCTCAGGAATCAGTCCAGTGAACTTTCTCTGAACTGCTTCTGAAGCAAATGTCCTTTCTCAAATAAGATGACTGAGACTTACTTTAGATGTGTTCTCTTCAATACCCTGTACAACTTGCAAGATATTAGGATGTTCCTTTTGTCTTCCTAATCACTTGTTATACATGCATGCTATATTTTCTATTTTACCAGGTTCCCCTGTACTTCAGAGTTCTGAAATATCTCTCCACTAAAGTAAAATGCTGTTTTCCTGTTAAGGTGGACAAGTTTGCATTTTTCCACATTATACTCAACCTGACAAATTGTGCCCACTCACCTACGCTATGCAGTCCACTTCTGATTAATCTCAAATGCTTGAGCAATATGAAGCTAGCTGTTTCATGCTGCTACTAATCAAGAACAACTTGAGTGATATTCACCTCTGAAAGGAAGCTGTTATCAAGATATTTTGCATATCATACAAATGAGTAAACATGGTATATGAATTACAGTCCCAGTGTGATGCAAGATGTGGAGACTATATGTCCCAAAGACAGGTGAATCATATCAAAAAGTGTATCCCTTGGCCTATTCGCAACAAGCAGGGTACTGACTGCATTCAATCACCCCTCATTTGCAAAACACAAAAGTGTTCAATATCAGATGTGATTCTGTAATTGGACATTTGCTAAATAACTCTTGAGTATGCAATTAATTACACTGACAACTAATTTTGGACTGTCAGTTGGACTCACTATGAAACACACTTGCATGAACTGGACTGTACTTTTATTGGAAGGTACCTATATTAACACAAGGCCTGTTCTCAGCAATAAGCAAGGATATGTACATATACTGTGCCTGTTTCAACTCAACAAAATAGGTGTCAACTATTTACTAGTTCATTACTTAGGACAATGAGTAGCTGGTCAAGGCATCTTTATTCAATCCTTTGCAGTTAATTTTCAATCACTATCTAACTGGTGGATTCTGCATGATAACCTGTCTACCATTCACTTGCCAATCAAACAGCACTCTCCTCACATACTATACAAATGTTTTACGGGGTGTAGGTTTGCTCACTGAGCTGTAGTTTGGTATCCAGACATTTCATTAACTGGCTAGGTAACATCATCGGTGGCGACCTCCAAGTGAAGCAAGCTGTTGTCTCCTGCTTTCTATTTATATCCTTCTCCTGGATGGGGTTCCTGGGGTTTGTGGTGATGTCATTTCCTGTTTGCTTTCTGAGGGGTCGATAGACGGTATCCAGATCTGTGTGTTTGTTTATGGCATTGTGGTTGGAGTGCCAGGCCTCTAGGAATTCTCTGGCATGTCTTTGCTTAGCCTGTCCCAGGATAGATATGTTGTCCCAGTCGAAATGGTGGTTTTTTTCATCCGTGTGTAGGGCTACGAGGGAGAGAGGGTCATGCCTTTTTGTGGCTAGCTGGTGTTCGTGTATCCTGGTGACTAACTTTCTTCCTGTTTGTCCTATGTAGTGTTTGTGGCAGTCCGTGCATGGAATTTTGTAGATGACGTTGGTTTTGTCCATGGGTTGTACTGGGTCTTTTAGGTTTGTTAGTTTTTGTTTGAGAGAGTCGGTGGGTTTGTGTGCTACTAGGATTCCGAACAGGAAATGACATCACCACAAACCCCAGGAACCCCATCCAGGAGAAATATAGAAGTAGAAAGCAGGAGACAACAGCTTCACTTCACTTGGCGGTCGCCACTGGTGATGTTACCTAGCCAGGTAATGAAACGTCTGGATACCAAACCTACAGCTCAGCGAGCAAACCTACACCCTAAACCTCAACCTGAGCTACAAACCTTCACAAACCTTGCAAATGTTTTACATTTACATTGCTTTTCTTGTGAATAATCCTAATGAAAGTAATGCCTTAACGTAATTTTTTTTTTGAATTACTCAAAATTTGCATTGAATTACTAAATATGATACTGCTTTCATTTATACTTCTATAGCTGGTAAGACAAGCTGTCAGAAATGCTATTGTTCTAATTAAAATATAACGAGGGTGAGGAAACGTATGCAGTGAGTGAACAGAAAATCCTGCTCTTTTTGGATTACTAAAAGAACGAAAGATATGTGGTGCTTGTGCATCAGAATTAAACCAATCTATTCGTATTGATGTTTTGCTGGGGAAATGCTAGTACCATGATGGTTTTAGGCAATTGCACTTTCAAATGGACGAGCACACTTGCAAGAAGTTGCTGCTAACTAATACAACTACATTCTTACATTTGAAGCAGAAATCGTTGAGGCTTAACCATCAATTCTTATGTTGAGTTGAATTGCAACTTTGATACTAGATTCTGGTTCCAAGAGACTACCATAGTGTTTCAAATGACTGACCTCACCCACGCAAATTATAGCATGCTTAATAGAGTCATTGTAATACCATTAGTTGCTTGTGATGTTTTACAATTTCAGGTGTATGACCATGCATGACATGAAATTCACACGATTAGGAGTATCAAATGTGGTTATGGACCTTAACTTTTTATACATAACAATGTGATTTTTGAAATAGTACCAACTACAAAAAACCAGAACAATCCTGCTCTAAATATCAATCTCCTTGGTTTAATTATGACCTATGATTGTTCAGGCAGCATTTTTCATCTTTTCAGAGAACAAAGTTTGGCAGTTATAAATACATTACATCTGTCTTATGATTTGAAAACATTAATCTAGCAGTTCCTTTCCTCATTTTTTCTGCAACAGGATATTATATGAACTGCCCATCCACCTCCAGCCCATTATCTTATAACACATTGACTTCTTGCTACAAATTGGGTCTGCCACATAATGATCATCAAAACAATGGTGACTGACATTCTTAGAATTTACCTGGATAATGTAATCCAGAAGTATCATAAATATCCCACTGAAATGTAAACTAGTGTCATTCATATATGTGTCCTCCATAGCCCAATTCAACCTTTTGTGGGACAAGCATAAATACATATTATTAAATGGAAAACTGTCTATCTTCACAAGTGTATACAGTCTGCTGATGAATCTCTCATTCAAGTTTTCTCTGCAAAGTTGTCTATTTCAAAGTTATCCAGAACAGCTCATACCCTCCATAGACCTCTGTGCATCGACAGTGTGCTGTAAGCATTTGAACTTAGACCAAGTCTCATTTAATCACCCTCCATGTTTGCTGAATTACATTGGCCTCTAGTCTGACCACACCAAGGTTTAAAATTTCCATCTTAGTTTTCTAATTTTTCCTTGGCTTCATCTGTCCCTGTGTGATACCCCATCCTAAACCAACAGTTCACCCAATGTTCTGGAGCGGACTTGTAGATCCTCAACCACTTCCTTTCTTTACGCTCTCCTCAGCCTCACAAACATCTGAGCTCTCAGTTCAGTTTTTTGGGTTTTATGCATCCCACACCTTCTTCACCTCATCTTCAGGGACCAGGTTTTCAATATACCAAGCTCGAAACACTGAAACATACTCAGAAAATCCAGATCCTAAATTAGCAAATACTTAAGTGCTTGCACTCTTGTTCCACTGACATGTGGAGGATCAATATTTCAAGTTTTTTTTGTGTATGCCAAGTAATGGTGTCTACCTCTCTGGGGCCATTTTGTTTTAAGAAATAGGAACAGGAGTCGACTGTTCTGTTCTGCTCATTGCTGGCGTTTTGAAATTCAGAACCAAGCAAAACAGTAATTACCTCAGCAGAAGAACCACTTTGTACAGATTTCACCACAATGACCTTATTTTTCTCTTCAATTTCGAATCCATAATTGTCTTCTTCGGGGAAAATCTAGGGAAACAAAGTAGAATTAATTCTACAACCCTCACCAGAGTCAGAATCAATACACATCAATTAAAATTGGAGAGAGAACTGCAAAGCTAGTGAGATTTCAAAATTTGAATTTGGAAAGTCAGTTGTCATTGAGGAGCAGTCAGTCTTCTTATAATGACAATTTATACTAGCAATGGCTAAGCATTTCCAAGCACTTCAAAATCAGAACTGGTTTAATGTATTTTCAGTAACACTTTGAAACTTGAAAAAGAGCTCTCCCTCAAGAGTAAAAGTGAGTCCACTACAGTCAGTCAATAAAAAGGGTTAACAAGGTGTGACTGTGACGAATCCGTTAGCATCTACTTTCTGTCCCTAAAGAGAAACTTCAAATCCAGGCTGTTGAGCTTTTCTTGCAATGCCTAATCTGCTCATCATGACGTTTTACTCAAAGTAGAACTCCACTTTTCAAACTTCAAACAGTGTTAATGTTATACATCCGGAGAAATCACCTTATGTATACAATAACAGAAGTAAAACATAGTCTGAAATATGACAAATTTCCTAAGTGGTGTTTTAGAAAACATTTATTTGTGAAAAACAGGAGCATAATGTTGGAACTCTCAACTTAAACAACTATTGATGCAAGAACAGCTAAATTGATAGACTTTTGTTATTCAAATGACACAAAGAGCTATGATCAAAGGCAAGTAAGTTGGGTCACTAATCAGCCATATGTCATTCCATGGCAAAACAGGTTGACTAGCTAAATGGCTTACACTTGTTCCCAATTCTGCAAGAAAACAAAACTCACTAAAGTGAGTAGGCAAATTAGGATCTAAAATGGGACAGTAGAGAGGCCATGGCTGACATTTTGAGGACATATGAGAATGTATTATAAAGAGTAAGAAAAACTCCATTGGACAGACCCACCATTCATGGTTTAACTACAACAATTAAAGATACTATCAAACACAAAGAAGGAAAGAGAAAATAATTGTGCAAAGACAAGTGACAGGTCAAATATTTGGAAAAATATATTTTTTAAAAAATCAAAGAATACCAAATTATTAGAGGGAAAAAATACAGTGAAAGAGAAAACCAGAAATATAAAAAACAGATAGTAAGGAGTTTTTTATTTACAAAGAGAAGTTCACAAAAACAGTGTATTGGTCTATAAAAATTGAGTCTTTAAAATTAATAGTGGAAAATAAGTGAATGGCAGATAAAATGAGCAGGTATCTTGCATCGATCTTCATTATAGGGGGTAGCAGTAACATCTCAGAAACAGTGACAAACGAGGAAATTAATGAGAGGAATGCAAGGAAATCACAGTCACCAGAAAAGTGGTTCTGATAAAATTGTTGGAGCTGTGAGCTGATAAGTGACCAAGTCCTGATGAACTTCACCCCAGCATCTTAAATGAAGTGTCTTATGAGGTTGTTGGTACATAGGTTTTAATTTTCCAAAACGTGCTCAATACAGGAAAATCCCATTCAATTGGAAGGTAGCAAATGTAATTCAAAAAGGGAGACACACAGAAAGCAGAAAACTACAGGCCAATTGGCTTAACATTGGTCAGAGGGAAAATGTTAGCTGCTTTAGGGAAATAAGTTATAACAGCTCATTGGCATTAAGTTCAAGTTTATCAAGCAGAGACGTAGGTTAGGTCTGTCCTCATTGGAATTTGGAAGAATGAGGGCCAACCTTATTGAAGTATAAAGACCCTTCGGGAACTTGGCAGGGTAGATACAGAGAATGTTTCCACTTTGGGGAAAGTCTAGGACTAGAGAGCCCTAGTTCGTAATAAACTAATAGGAGATTGTTGTAATAATCATTAGTCCTTTATCCTATATTCCTTGCCTTTCAGTTTATTTATTGTCCTTCCTTTGGAAATATATATTGAATATAGTATTGTGCATTTTGGATGATTCAGTTTATCTTCAAAGTTGAAGGAACTGCAAAAAGAATAACTTGTGATAAAAAGCAAAAAAAAGATATAATGCTTCCATAATACAAGGCATTGGTGAGATCACCTTTCAAATACTGTGTGCAGTTTTGGTCTCCTTATTTAAATAAAGGTATAAGTATCAAGGGAGTTTGTCACCTGGGCTGTTTTCATACATGCAGGTTGCACTGGCTGGGCTTGGTTTTACTGGAGATGCGAAAGTAAAGGGTGATTTGAACACGCATATGAGGTCCCAAAAGGTCTTAACAAAATGGACTTGAAAACAATGTTTCATTTTGTAGGAAGCCCAGAACTGGGAAAACTATTTCACAATTAGGAGTTACCCTTACAGGATAGGGATGAGGAGAACTTTTTCTTTCTCTCAGAGAGTTGCACAACTTTGAATTCTCTGCCTTGGAAAGTCGCAGAAATAAGATGAAAGCAGTGGAAATAGGTTCTTGTTAGTTAAGGAATCATTGGTTATCAGGGGTAAATGGCAATGCAAAATTCAAAATACAATCATCCATAATCTTATTGAATGACAGAGCAGGCTCAATGGGCTGAATATCCTTCTATTTCGCATGATTGTAAGTGGCAATATCTAAAGAATACACATTCATTGTAGTACACTGGGGCTAAGCTACTTTTTGACAATACTCAGAAATACAATTAATCTGATTTCCTGGATTTGAGCTAATATTGTACTCAAATTTAAGTGGGAACCATGAAGACCACTGAATGATTTCTGGAAGTCAAAACACTTAATATTAGTGACATTCTTTTTTTAAAAATCACCCATGGATAGTATTTATTCTCCATCATAATTTCCCAATTGGTACTTAGGAATTAACTACATTGCTGTGGATCTCCAGTCACATACAGATCAAATGTTTTCCTTCCCTAAAAGAAAAATGAGCCAGATGGATTTTTTAATTATGATTAACAATGTTTACATGGTGCTTATTAGACTAGATAATGCTAAGTTAATGAAATGAAAGGGGAAAATTCAAATTCATCTCTGCCAAAAGATGTTGGACCTCACCAAGGCACCATTTCTGTCAGCTGAACTCTTTAGACTGAAATCAAAACAGCACTCAAACAGGACTATGTGAATTGTAAATGGCTTCACAATTAAGTGTTTAAATTACTTACAGTACTTCCAAAATGAGCCATTGAGAAAAATTTAATGTTTCATGTGAAAAATAGCACCAACCTCAGGATTTATCTTAGTATTACAGCCCTCATTTCTAATTGCACCCCTATAAAAGGACTCCCACCACACCTCATGCACAGTTTTAGTTGCAGAATTTAACTCAGTAACCAAAGAAATTGAAGCGTTTTATGAGGTGACGAAGAGAATTGAACTGGCATCTGATGATAAGAAACAAAGAAAAATATTAGGATGTTGACATGGACATCAGTAAAAATTCTTTAAAGTGGTGTTTCAGAACCATGTCGTAAAAAATATTAGGTTTCTGGAGTTTTATTCGGTGCTCAAAACATGATAAGTCATGTAAACCAGACCAGTTTTGATGTGGTATAATAATTAAAACTAAACTTTAGATACAATTTGAAGAAGCTTGAAAGCAATTAAAAACTTTATATGATATTACAAAAGAATATTCTACCTGGACAAAACCATCTTAAGTGAAGATGGCTATTTCTACAGGCTTTGTCCCAATGGCTATTACTCACGTGAGCCTATATATCAGTAATCCATAACTAAACCAATAATATAGCACAGTTAATGTAATAAAACATCCAAAGACATTTGACAGGGCATTATACGACAAGATCAGGACAAATAGGTAACGAAGGAGAGAATAGGGCCCCTCACAGATCAGCAAGGCAAGCTATGTGTGGAGCTAAAGGAGATGAGGGAGATACTAAACTAGTGTTTTGCATCAGTGTTCACTATGGAGAAGGGCATGGAAGATATAGAATGTGGAGAAAAAGATGGTGACATCTTGAAAAATGTCCATATCACAGAGGAGGTAGTGATCAATGTCTAACGCATAAAAGTGGATAAATCCCCAGAACCTGATCAGGTATACCCTCGAACTCTGTGGGAAGCTAGGGAAATGATTGCTGAGCCCCTTGCTTAGATATTTGTATATCGATAGTCACAGGTGAGGTGCCAGAACACTGGAGGTTGGCTAACGTGGTGCCACAATTTAAGAAAGGTGGTAAGGAAAAGCCAGAGAAATATAGCCTGGTGAGCCTGACATCAGTGGTGGGCAAGTTGTTGGAGGGAATCCTGAGGGACAGGATTTCCATGCATTTGGAAAGGAAAAGGACTGATTAGGGATAGTCACCATGGATTTGTGTTTGGGAAATCATGTCTCACAAACTTGATTGAAAAAGTAATGAAGAGGATTGATGAGGGCAGAGCAGTGGATGTGATCTATCTGGACTTCAGTAAAGTGTTCAACAAGGTTCCTCATGGTAGACTGGTACGTAAGGTTAGATTTCATGGAACACAGGGAGAACTAGTCATTTGAATACAGAACTGGCTTGAAGGTAGAAGACCGAGGATGATGGAGGAGGGTTGCTTTTCAGACTGGAGGCCTGTGACCAGTGGTGCGCCACAAGGATCGGTGCTGGGTCCACTGCTTTTCATCATTCATATAAATGATTTGGATGTGAACAGAGGAGTATGGTTCATAAGTTTGAAGATTAAATCAAAATTGAAGTTGCAGTGGACAGCAAAGAAGGTTACCTCAGAGTACGACAGGATCTTGATCAGAGGGGACAATGGGCTGAGGAGTGGCAGATGGAGTTTAATTTAGATAAATGTGAGATGCTGCATTTGGAAAGGCAAATCAGAATAGGACATGCGCTTAATGGTAAGGTCCTAGGGAGTGCTGCTGAACAAACAGACCTTTGAGTGCAGGTTCATGGCTCCTTGAAAATTGAGTCACAGGTAGATAGGATAGTGAAGGCGGCGTTTGGCATGCTTTCCTTTATTGGACAGAGTATTGAGTAGAGGGGTTGGGAGGTCATGCTACAGTGGTACAGGACATTGGTTAGGCCACTGTTGGAATATCGTGTGTAATTCTGTTGTCCCTCCTATAGAAAAGATATTGTGAAACTTGAAAGGGTTCAAGAAAGATTTACATGGATGTTGCCAGGGTTGGTGGATTTGAGCTATAGGGAGAAGCTGAATAGGCTGGGGCTGTTTTCCTTTGAGCATCGGAAGATGAGGGGTGACCTTATAGAAGTTTATGAAATCGTAAGGGGCATGGATAGGGTAAATAGACAAGGTCTTTTCCCTAGGGTGGGGCAGTCCAGAACTAGAGGGCACAGGCTCAGGGTAAAAGGGGAAAAATTTAAAAGGGACCTAAGGGGCAACGTTTTCACGCTGAGGGTGGTGCATGTATGGAATGAGCTGCCAGAGGAAGCGGTGGAGGCTGGTACAATTTCAACATTTAAAAGGCATCTGGATGGGTATATGAATAGGAAGGGTTCAGAGGGTTATGGGCCAAATGCTGATAAATGGGACTAGATTAGTATAAGATATCTCGCTGGCACGGACGAGTTGAACCAAAGGGTCTGTTTCCAACCTGAACGTCCCCATGACTCTATACTTAAATATAAGGAAATGTTAGATCAGATAGCCAAACCTAGGTCAAAAAGGTAGGCTTTAAGGAGTGTCATAAAGGAGCAAAGCAGAGTAAATGTGGTGGGGATGTGCGTGGAAGCTGTGCAGCTGTTAGCACACCTATCAATCGTGGCAAGGTTCAAAGTAAAATATTTAGGATGCTGGAAATCTGAATCAAACACAAAAATTGCTGGAGAAACTCAGCAGGTCTGGCAGCATCCATGGAGAGAGAAACAGAGTTAATGTTTCAAGTCTGGTATGGCTATTCTGAAGAAAGCACATTGGTGACTCAGATGGGATTTGAAAACAATTGATAGTCATTGTGTGGTGAACAGTGGGCTCGCTTTTTATTTCAGGTCTGGTTAGATGAGTAAATGTTTCTCACCCCCAAGTGAAGTTACCTGGAAATTGCAAGGAATATTAATTTTTTTAAATTGTCATTGTAACACAAAGAAAAATCATGTACGGTTTAAAATCTCACCACAAATGTCTCTATCCATACAGCATGTTATATTCATTTTAAGTGCCTGTAACAATGTGGGAGTGAATGAAGTACAACTCAAATCTCACAGATCATCACAATCCAGTATAAACCCAATCAATCAAATTACGAATATACTTTATCATCAATAAAGCCAAATACACAGGTCCAGTAAACCATTTGTCCACTGACAACTATGATGACCATTTTGTCAATAATGGGCAAGATCATTTTTATTTCTGGGCTGGTACATCAGGGGCAGAGCTTCTTGATCAGTCAGTTTTCAACCTTAGTTGGAAATTCATACCTTCCGACCCATCTAACCATAACAGCATATGAGATTTGGTTCACTACTCCATATTTTGATTTATGTATACATTTGGAAAACATCATAAAAGTCTTCCTGTTGGCTCAGTGAACAATTACATGATTAACACAAAGACCAGGAAATTCTCAGGTTTTAATCTGTTATCTATGAACAGCTGCTATATTTCCAATGGGTATGCTCATTGTAGGAAACACGTTACATCTGGTTCATCGTTGTTTGGGCAGAGGTTTAGATTAGATTCCCTACAGTGTGAAAACAGGCCCTTCAGCCCAACCAGTCCACACCAACCCTCCAAAGTGTAACCCACCCAGACCCATCTCCCTCTGACTAATGCACCTAACACTATGGGTAATTTAGCATGGCTAATTCACCTGATCTGCACATCTTTGGACTGTGGGAGGAAACCAGAGTACTCGGAGGAAACCCATGCAAACTCCACACAGACAGTCACCCGAGGCTGGAATCGAACCTGGGACCCTGGTGTCGTAAGGCAGCAGTGCTAACCACTGAGCCTCTCTGTGTTGCCCTTAGAGTAGAGAAGGAATTACAATGTCCTTGTCCTAAACACCGATCACTACTGGAAGTATGCAACTAAAGGTGGAAATACAGAGGGAGGTAATTATCCAATTCACATGGAATTGCTGCACAATGACTAAGTAATAATGCCTCATCAGGGATGAAGCTTGTGGAGTATTACTCCAGCATCAGTCATTGCCTCAATGAGCAGAACAGATTTAAAAACGAATACTGCATGCAATGTTGGAATAAACATTAATTTATGTACCTTGAAACAGTCCTCAATAGATTTTGACAAAGAAAGGGAGCATGCAACACCAAATACACAAATAGTATTTTCAGGTAAACCAAGGAATAGAGACAAATGTTGAAAGCCTGTGAAATCTTTGATTATGTCTTATATTTGTAGCCATAGTTCAGTGAGCAATAAAATCTATGAGCAAATCATTCAACAAAAATATATTCCAACAGTCGCTCAGTCATGGTAAAGCTGACCATAATAACCCCATTTGCTATACTGCACATCAAGACCAATACCCCTAGATAAAGAACACTATCATTGCTTTCTGGAAGACCATGATCTCTTCAAGACCAAAAATGATGTGCATTTTGGCCTTTACTATGATCCTGAATTGTTCACATTTTCCTTCAGAATACCATTGTCATGTGCTTATGGGAGAATGGGGGAGAAAGAATCAATATTATGTACTGTGCTGAGGTCCCTTTAAGAATAAGGGCCTGGCGTTTCTGCTGGCCAGATAGTCATTATGCCACCATTGAGAGAGAGGAGGGGGGAGGGGGGTTGTGGAGAAGAGAAAGAGAGAGAGCGTGCACGAGAGACACAAAAAAAAGTGCCAGAGAGATAAAAAGAACACCAGAGTGAAAAAAATCAGAGACAGGAAGAAAGGAGTGCCAGAGAGAGAGAAAAAGAGAGAGCCAGACAGAGTGCCACTGAGCCAGAAAATGAGAGGCAAGAGAAAAAAGGCCTACCAGAGAACGATAAAAATGAGTGAGCAAGACAGGGTGTGAGATAGCGTGCACACCAGAGACACAGAAAATAAGAGCACATGGAAGAGAGCAGGGAAGTGAGAAAAAGTGTAAGAGAAAGACAAACTGCATACACCAGAGAGGAAAAGTAAAAGAGAAAATACTAGAGAGAAAAAGAACTGCCAGTGCGAAAGAGTTAAAGAGAAAGAAAAGATTATTAGTCTGTTCACTGTGAAAAGTGGCGCAATGCAGGAAGGGAAGGAACAGAAAGGCATTGTAATGTGAAAGAAAAATCAAAAGGATTCAACTTACCAGGGGGGAAAAGAACGGCAAGGATTCATAAGTTCTCATTTAAACACAAATCAAGAGATGAAAGATATATGTCCATTAGCTTTCCATCTAACCAAATGAAAGGCAGCTAAAATGTGCTTGTCATTTTTACAATCTTAGATTGTGTTAAAATTCAAAGTCAAAATTTATGCACCTACAAAATATTGAATAAATTAACATTCCATTTATTAACCTAATTTGAATAAAGCATTTTAGTCAAATTTCTGCAATCCATGTTCTGCAAAATTTGTACAACACCATGGAAAGGCTCCCACTTCTAATGTGAAAAGCAGCACTATTTGCTTACCAAAAGGGATTTAACAACAATGTTTTCAACCAATCTGAAGTCATTCCGCAACTGTTTGCTTTTGGAGCTGGTCCCTTCCATTTCTTCATCAGCATAAAGGCGAAAAAATTGGGACTCATCCTTGAATTCACTTTTCTCTAGCACTGATAAAAGTTAAAATTCATGTCAAGCACAGCAAAAGAAAAAACACATATACCATACAAAAACATCTTCTCAAAATTATGGTTAATATATTGACACACAATTACATTTTTTGTTGACTTCAGTAAAGTTTTAGCATCTGTAAATTCAAAATCTTACCAACGAAGAAAACGGAGTAAAAATCTAATATTCATTACAAATAACATTAAAAATTCATTTGTCAACAAGTTTCTCTTCATTGCGAACTACAGCAACAAATGAAGATTAACTTAGAAGGTGTCTGTGACAAGGCAAAAAATTGTTGCATTGGTATCCAGTTCATTTTAAACTAAAAATGAATCTGTTTGTCTTTGACTTAACATCAAATTCACCCCTACAAAATGAGTCAGTTGTTTGCCAAACATAAAATGAAATATTTGACCACAAAAATTTGATAAATGGCAATTGTTTACAATCGAGAAGCATCAATAACATTTTTCTGTGGGACTTTAAATATGCAGTTTTCCTTCCAGCTGGCCAATTTATTGTTAGGTCAAGTCAAATTTTGGTCAAATGGTGAAGGGATATTTCAATGTTATTAATAATAGTCAATATGATTACCTATTGCAGAATTATAGTTTGACCAGGTTAGTACTATACATAGTGCCATTGTAACATGGTTCAAGAAATTAGGAAATAGTAATAATAGATAAGTGCGAATACAAATAGTTGCCAAACCACAAATTTCACTGATCATCATCATTCTAAGGAGAGATGGAGTCAAAATGTATATTTTTAAATGAATATGCACAACCTGAGAGATAAATCTAATAGCAGATTTCAGAAAAATCAGGAAGTGCGCCAAGTGCCTATTATTAAATAAAGGAAGGTGTAATTTTTTTTAAAAATTTCCAGTCAAGCTAGTGGCTGTAATTAACCTAACAGCTCAAATGCGTGACCAGAGAAATTAGAAATGTCTGGAAGCAAAACCAGTAACAAAGAGTTATTTAACACTCATTCTGCAACTTTACTGAATGCTTCCAAAAGCAATACTGTTTCCTGAGCTCCTAAAAGAACATTGGGTTTGAACATTTTGAGAATATAATTAGACATGCTTAGGAGGAAGAGGGGAAGGAAAAGACACAAGATCCCAACCGAATTTTCCCCATTCCCCCCACCCCCTCACCAGAGTTCTTCTGCACAACCGTGGAGGTCAACTGGACAGTAATTTTTGTGATTGATATTATCCAACTAACTGATTTTGTTATAAAACAAACAGCAGCAGATGCTGAAGATCTGAAACAAAAACAGGAACTGCTGGTGATACCCAGCAGGTCTGCCCACTTCAGAGGTTCAGATGAATGACCATCAGATTTAAAATATTAAGCTTGCTTTCTCCCTGCAGATGCTGCCAGACCTGCTGAGTTTTGCCAGCATTTTCTGTTTTTGTAACTCATTTTGTTTTTTTTGGAATGGAGGGAGTAGTGTTGCATGATCAAATTCTGAAATATTTTAAAATTTGGCAAAGAACAAAACTGACTGCAGGGCACCTTGAAGTACTAACTTCCAACTTAATTATGAATAATTCACAGCTATCACACTGAAACTACATTTGAAGTAAGTTTTTTTGTTACTGTGATTGATTACCATGATGCATGAAGCCATTATTACACAGTCCCACGCCAAGTGTGACCGCTTCCTCTCTGGTCTGGCAGTCGCCCTAGCAACAAAAAGACATTTTTACACCTAAAAAGAGATTTCCTTTCAAAAACAACTGCTTGTGATTGCAAGTCTAAATTTAGAAGGTGCTCTTTGTTACAAACAATAATCTCAATGAAAATGGCAAGAGTCTCCATTGATATTTTCAAAATAGCAAATCTCAAGCTATGAATACTCACAAAGGAAGCTAGGACAACAAAGAACATGTCTGGAGACAATTATCTAAAGTTCACTTACAACCATAGTATCAGCCATAAACAAATGACTTCAGATAAAACAGCTGACTTACATTTTGGTTTCTGATGCAAGGGTTATTTTTAAAGTAGACACCAAGTTTTACAGAAGTACCACAAGCAGCCCTTATTGGAACATGAAGTCAATATCTTATCAGTAAATAGTTCAAAAAAAGATACACAGACTATTTGGAGGATGTTATCAGCATCTATTCCCTGAAGTCATCAGAAATTCATTGAAAACTAAAACAGGGCACAAATATCGCATTTGGCTATTGTTAACATTGGTCACCACATGTAAAAGGATAATTCATGTTTTTGACAACATCAAGTTAGAAAAAGCGGAGACAGTTCTCGATTTTTTCTTTCATACTTTATCCCTTCAAATGTCATGACAGAACTGGAGTGCAGTTAAAATATTGGACTGCAATTGAAAGCACTGCTCCCCAGATGTGCAATGATTACTAATGTTCTAAATTTTTTGTAAAAAGCAGCTTGAAGTATATTGGGACTCGACAATGTGGTAGTCATTTGATTTATCACTGAAATACCTATGACACAGCAAAAACTCCCTGTATGTATGCTTTTATATTAACAACAGTGTGTGCTAAGTTATCTTAAGTGAGGTAAGAGTCACTAACATTTAAAATGCTGGTAGGTACACAAGTACCTCTGCAAACTGCAGAAAAACGTAATAAAAGCTGTACCGTAAGTCAACCAAACTCAGACTTTTCTGAGAGGTCAGGCTCATAATAATTTCCAGATTTCAGTCATGCTGTCTCGGAGAGGTTACTAGCCAAAAATGAAAAGGGGTAAATGTGAAAAGTTTACCCTGGCCTCTCGTGATGACAGGAATGGATCTGCATTGCCTGAAAGTTGGAAGTGACTACTGCCCATCTCACTGCTGAAGAATGTACAGTGGAAGAAGTGGCAAAGGCAAAAAAAATATTTGCAACCAACTGGTTACAAAGGGTTGCCAGGTCCTGTGGGATCAAACTGATAGCAAATTAAATTAATATATGCACTCAACACTTGTGATCCACCACGATCAGCATCCAGTGGTGCAGAATCAAATCTGTAAAGACACTCAATGAGTGCTGCATTCCTTTGGCTTTCAGAATACAATAATTTGCAGGGTATAATTCTACAAAGTTGTAAGCGATCATGATTCTAGAAAAAATGCAAGAAATTAAAAAATATTTTATCTATGAATTTTACTGGAGGCAACTTTCTTACAATTATAAGTTTTTCAAGACAACTCATCCTCAACAACTCCAACACCCCATATATTGTCAAAACACTCCAGTGTGTGTCAAGCTGTTCACAACTGGCAATTTAGGGGGGATAAATGCAAATTCCAAAGCCAACTTCTAAAACTACAAACACATAATGTGACATCTAGAACTTTGCTGAACAATCTCTCAACAGTCTATGGCATCAAGGAATGAGATTTTAGTATTAAAAAAGAAACAACGAAGATGAACTAAAATTAAGAACAAAGAATTAGGGGAAGAGAAGGACTGGATTAAAAAGAGAAAAAGGAAAAGAAAAAACCCAAAAATTATGGGCTAAGATTCCCTGGTTTCAACTGTTCTCCTTGGGCAACGGTTGTGCCATTAAACTTGTTGTTGTATAGCTTTCCCAGTACGCACTAGTTAAGTTTCACACCTTACTGTAAACGTGAGCTTGTGTCTCATTATTTAACAGCGACAGTGTGCCAAAATGCGAGTCTTTATGGATTACAATCTGAATTATTTTATTGTGCACAATACTTCAGTCACCAGCATGCTGAAATGGGACAAGAAATAAACAATAAACAGATTGGAACAGCATATCTACCCTGTCATCTCTCAAGTATTCCTGACCTGCATTAGCAGCCAATCGATCAACTTGCTTGCTGGCACCACAGACTTGTAGGTTTTCAGGTGATGATCTCGGTCTCTGTATTTAATGCAAAACATGATTTTTCATACATTAGTACAGGCATTTTGTTCACCAGTGTTAACTAATAAGTTTTCCTTTAAATTGAAAAGAAATTGACATGCTTTAACTATTAATGCACTTGAAATTGTTTGCAAGATCCAAAACTTCACATGTTTCAACACACAAGAAATTACAAGTTATTGAATTAATACCAAACAGCAAGTTTTAAATCTGTTAGAAATCACAGTACAAAATGTGCTGATATGTCAACAGAAAAGTCAAATAAAGTAGAGATATAAAAGTTTTATTTCTTCAAGGCTCCAATTTTCAGTTAATACTCTATTCCTACAATCATTTGACTTAGATCCAATATGAAAATTAAATTTTGGAAATTCAAATAACGTGATCAAAAACAGCTGCCATTTTTCATTAAAACTTCAGGGAACGAAAAGTGTCAAATGTATTTGAAGAAAACATATTTAGAGAATTCATGCCAATGATAACATCTTTTCGGCATCATTAAACTCTGCGTTTATATATTATGGAGTAACGTTTATTTCCCTTGCTAATGAAATAAAACTATTGAACAACACGTGGAGGTAACATGGCAAAAGGAACAGTGAAACCTCCTGTTACTAAACTATAGATCCTGCTTAATGAAAGGGCATTACCAAATGAAAAGTTTGAGTATGACACACAACTACTTTCACCTTTGAATTTGTCATGTAATTTGCACAATCAACAGTGCTATAGTTCAGCATATGTAGGCTTTAATCTCTTAAACATGGAACATAGCTGATTTAGTTTCATTTATCAGTGTCTTCTGTTGGCCCCTAATTCACAAAACTGTACTTTTGAGAAAATCATTGTTTAATTCATAGAAAACCTATTCATGTCATTGCAATAGTGTATTTTTGACATCCCATGCTTATAAAGAAACAAAACAATTCATAAGAGAAAATACTTTGCCAAATTGGATGAAAGTTGATTATGTAGGAGCTTCAGGAGCAAGTTCAGTTTTTTATGAATTGCAAAAAGGATAACACACTTGGGTGATACAGTCAAAATCATAAAGGCTGCTAACAGTCAGTATTTTAATTACATTTGGAATTTGGAGAAATTATCAAGTGCATTGATAAATAATGAGGAGAATGTGAGGACTGCAGATGCTGGAGATCAGAGCTGAAAATGTGTTGCTGGAAAAGCGCAGCAGGTCAGGCACCATCCAAGGAGCAGGAGAATCGATATTTCGGGCATTAGCCCTTCTTCAGGAATGAGGCATTCCTGAAGAAGGGCTAATGCCCGAAACGTCGATTCTCCTGCTCCTTGGATGGTGCCTGACCTGCTGCGCTTTTCCAGCAACACATTTTTCTGCACTGATAAATACCAATGCACTAAATTCTACTCAAATAAATGCTCCATTACATCAAGACATTTTCAAGTTTCACCTTCATGCACAAGTATAACGCACAGATGAAAAGAAATTCACCCAATTTTGAAACGTCTTTAAACACCAAAACAAGACTGAAATTGGAAAGTTAATCAATCATACACAATGATAAAAGCAAGTGTTGAGGATGCTGAAAATGTGAAATAAAATACAATGATATCTTAGAAAATACAATAATATCATTTAAAATAGAGGCTGTTATTTTCTTTCACTCCATGACTGATAGATGTTCATGAAGTCAAAACAATATCACTGGAAAAGAGTTACAACTTACTTGACCACAGGAGTGAAGAGGCAATGTAATCGACAGTACAACCTTACACCCTGCCAAGAAAAGTGTAATATCATTGATACGCAAAATTAATGCATGCTTCCCTGAGTAATATTCAGAAATGTTATTACTCTCTATCCAATGTTTGCCAAATGGAATTATTTTACAAGTTCCTGCAACACACAATGCAATTGCCACAAGCTAAGAAAGTCAATTCAACTAGAGTGAATCCACAGTAAAAGAGCAATACCTTCGACATGATATCTTCCATCTCACTTCGAGGTTTATAGGTTCCATCGTCATACCGAAACCTGTAGAGTACCATCTCATTTTTGAAATGGTGTTTGTCGGAAACTGAAAAATAGAAATGTCCATGAGGAATCAAAGTAAGAGCTGCGTAAAGACTTGTAATATAAACTACTTTAAAAGTGGAATACTAACGTATTAACGACATGAATTTCTTGAAACAACAGTTAAACTCTGCTGCTACATTTTAAGAATTCACAAAAATATAAACTAAGTTCCTAATGGGGCCAAGTGTGAGGTGGCCCATTTCAATAGGAAGGACAAGGAGGTTGTGAACTTCTTGGATAATAGGAATCTAAATGGGTAAATGAGAAAAGGGATCTCAAAGTGCATATGCATGAATGACTGATTAATAAGGACATTAAAAAGCATACAAAGCACTGAGGTTCATTCCAGAGGGATAGAACTGAAAAGCAGTAATTTTATTAAACTTGTACAGAACCATGGTTATGCCACACTAGATCCTGAGTGGGTGAGGTCGAATAAGGGTTAAGGAGGTGAGCAGGTCCAATCAAGTTGGGCTAGAGAAAGTTAGGGAAATGGGAGGGAGCAGTCAGATATGATCTCCCAGCTTTTAAATTGTTTAACATCTCCTGGGTTAACTATCCAAGCAATCTTCACAAATCATCCCATGTCTCCAACTTCAGTTCAGAGTCAGACACACTTGCAGAGGGTCACAGAGGCAGGGAAATTGCTATCTGCAGACGAGAAGATTTGGGCCAATGTTTCATCACCAGTGATTGAACTTGGCTTGATTTGAGGCACCTCTGCCTCAGCAAAGGACAAATTAAATAGGTCTGCCTTAGCTTCAATAGCCTAAGCACTGAAAGGAAGGAGATAGAGTGAGTACATACTGCAATGAATATGTACAGCTTTGAGATAGACATATGAACAGATGAACAAGCATAAGAACTGGGGCATTTGGCTGATATCATTGGAGCATCAACTTCACTTTTCAGTCTACCCTTTTACTCCCTTGTCAATCAAGAGACCATCTAACACAGCCATAAAAATATTCAACAGCCCTGTGTTCACACCCTCTCTGGCAAAGAGAAATTCACAGGTTAACAACCTCTTGAGAACAACAGCATTATCATCAGTCTTAAATAGGAAACATGGCCAAAAGGCAATAACAGCTTATCACCAGATCAGATGCTATTTTACCAGCTGCAGATTTTTTTTTACAAAGACATGTATGAGGAGCAGGAATAAATAATTCAGCTCCTGATCTGCGTCACTATTCAATAAGATCTTCGTTGATCTGATTGCAACCTTCAACCTGCATTCTTGCGAACCCAGATAACATTTCATCTTCTTAACAAGAATTTGCCTCTGCCTTAAAAATATTCATTGACTCTGCACATTTTCAGGAAGAGAGTTCTAAAGACGCTCAGAAAGAGAACAACCTAACCTTGACTTTAAATTTAAATTTTTAGGAAATCAAATTGCAGAAAATAATCAGGAACTCAATTCCTTCATCAATTCCTCAAAAGTTATAATTTTGACTTCATTTTTATTCCATTATATCATTGAGAGAGTTGGTATTCTGCTCGAATTACATCATTTCCTTTGCCTTCTTGGTTTAAACATCAAGTTGTCATTTTCTCAAGTTTTGTCTAAGCGACCCCCCGCCCCAACAACTTAATAAATTTTTTTAACAACCTATAATTGTAGTCCCCTTCCCTACTGCTAAATAAATTTGAAATCTGAACAGGGAGTTATGTAGTACTGTAGAATATTTTTGAATCAATCAGGGCTATCAATAGCAAGAGATATGTAATTCTAAATTCCAGACTGTCGTGGAGAATATTTAGCTCTCAAATTATTTTTCAACCCTATATCCAAGGTGTTAGTATGGTCTGAGCTGGATCAATAATGCCCTGTTCTATTACATTGTATGGCTTTTTACAGGAGTATAAGCAACTGTTTATGCACTCTAGGCAATCACTAGATACAGGCTTGACGATCTGTATTCCTCAAAGAGTCTGCACTGTTCACATCAGTTAAAAAACATCAACTTCAGTGACAAGCAAAGACATAACATGGACTCTAACTCTTAACTTGAAGTCAATGCAAAGTAAAATTGGGCATTGTGTACAAATATGATCAACAGACACAGCCAACATCCCATCATTTGGATTAGGTTAAAACTGCAAGGCACATGTGTGACCCTGCATTAAATGCATTTGTCTACATAAGCATTGGGAGGTGAAGAAAAATGTACTCATGACACTGTTCAAGGCGTGTATGTTCACAAATAGTACTGTGCATGATTCTGCACTATGAAAAGATATTCAACAGACATTGCATTTTGCTGAGACTGAAAAAAGCATTCCATTTTCTGATGAAAGTGCAATTTCTGTGTGATTTATAACAAGCAAGTCTGACAACTGGAGTTAATAAGCTTCCCCTTTAAGTGAAGCTGTATTCAGTCAGTGCCAGTACATTTGTCCAGTTCATTTGAGATGGATAATTTCAAGGCACATCATTAACAGCTGCCTCGGACGTAGATGAATACAACAGCTTTCCTTTGCAATGCATTTTAAATATTTTCATGAATTGACTCACCATGATGAATGATGCCATTCTCAAGCAAGGCTTGACCCAGATTCACGCCTTCCTCAGCTTTACTGATCTCTCCTATGTCCATCAGCCAGGAAACAAACTCACTGGAAAACAAAATCATACAGTGCCAAATATTTCATACAATTAACATAAAACATAGGCAAGTAGTTATCTCCAGTGCATGTGAATGACATAAGTATGCTTATATGCACATTTTTAGTATATAGCAAAACAAAACTCCATTTTGAATGTTGACAGATATGATCTGATAAAAAGTGTACAATTTATAGACACCTCAATGTATTAAATAGATTACAAACGGTTCATAAATAAAAAGTTAGTCTAAACAACTCAAAAACCAATCTTAATTGATGTTTTAGACAAAACTTGCACAATAAGTTTGGTTTTGTAAATGCCCTCAATCAATAGGTGAGTTACTGTAATTATAACTTTTTTTTAAAGCTGCAAGTTCCTTTCTGAGAGCTAGCTGTCAGCTAAAGTACATAAACGCAAGAGTTCCTTTGGCACAATTCATAAGTTCTGACAAGTGCCTAATTCTTAAACAGTTGAGGCTTTTTTTATATTGAATTTGGTCCAGAGCCAGACAAGGTTCTTTCAGAAGGCAGAAACAAAATTTCACTTTTCATTCATTCAAATATCATCTTTCTATGCACAGGAGGAAATACCTCATGGTGACTGCAAAACACATCCAAATGAAGTACAAAGGAAAAACATTTCACAATTTGAAACATATTCAATGATAAATGAAATATACCTGTTAACATTACATTTCAGGTTCATCTGACTGCACAAGGTGATATAGGCCAAATTGAGACATCCAAGCAGAAAACTGTTTACCTTCAACAGTTGTAATGCAAAGGACAATGCCATTAAAGTAATGAGTGAAAATCAGCTGACATTTTCATTATTGGAGGAGGAAATAAAGTACAGTATCTGAAGCAAACAGGGAAATCTGTATTCATCTACAGAAGGAGGAATTGAAAGCTGACACGAAGACTTTCATCTCCATTCTTTTTGCGGCCTTAATTCAGTTCAAGATAATGAGAAACTTCTTCAGCCAGACAGTGGTGAATCTATGGAATTTACTGCCACAGAAGGCTGTGGAGGCCAAGTCATTGAGTATATTTAAGACTAAGATAGATAGGTTCTTGAGTACCAAGGGGTCTAAGGGTTATGGGAGAAAGCGGGAGAATGGGGTTGAGAAACCTATCAGCCATGATTGAATGGCGGAGCAGACTCAACAGGCTGAATGGCCTAATTTCTACTCCTATGCCTCAGGGTCGATGGTCTTTGGATACAGGAGCATCGAATATTGAAATGTTTAACTTACTTTAGCACAGTTGGTCACTTCACTCTTTATACAAACATTCACAATTGAAATTCAAAGCTAATTATTTCAAAAGCATGAGCAATAATTTATAATTAACAGCAGAAAACATGAAAGAGTTATTCTCTGAAAAACTAATTAAGGTTCTCACAAAATCATTGCTGCTGCAGTTCTGAGCATGTCTTTCAGTCAGGCTACGAACTGAAATTCAATAGCAACAGTGATTAAGCACCAGAGATTACCCTTCATGCTTTGAATTTAATACCACTGACAAGAAACCCAACCATGCAACATGGTGCAGATATGGAGAAAAAAACACATCTCATGGAATACATTCAATCAGGATACACATAAAGTTTAAGTTACTATGTAAACACAGTTTACCACAGCACAAACTTTCCCAACAATTTAAAGTTCAATATGGTATGACCTGGATAAACATACAGCTAACCAAGGTAACACGCAGTCTGTGAGTGCTGCAAAGTATTAAATAAGACCAGAAAGCATTCACTTGTTTTCATTGTGATTTTCAAAACCATGCAATGGAAAATATCTGGTTTTGTTAAATCATGCAATTTGTATTCAGTGCCAGTTTAGACAAAAATTATTAATTGTTTTAGCTTAAATAGTAGATAGCAATGTCTTTGCAATTAGAGCCCATCAAATTATATCTGATTTGGCAAACCAAAATGAAGTCAACAGGAAATCAAGTGTATCATCTTTCAAGCTACATGAATAGGACAAGAAGATTGATGCTGCCTTACTTGCCAAAAAAGCACTTTGGGACAACAGACAGTTTTCTCCTCCGGTCCTTTATGAGGTTTCCTTTCTTGCTCATCATCATGTGATAGAGCTTCTCTCCCTTCTCAGAGATCATGACATATGCATCACGCTCCATGCCCAACTTCAGACCTAGAAATCAAAGGTTAGAGAACATCACACGACTGATTCATAGAACATTCTTGGCAGTGAAGTAGTTCACTCCATTTATTGTTGAAAAATGTGAAATAAATTGAGTGTTCTATTTGGATTCTTTAAACCTTTGAATACAAATGAACATTTCTTTTAAATTACAGCTTCCAGTTCCATTTTATGTAATCACTGCACGTCAACACAGATCAGAACAATCCGCCTCATCAAGCACTGATGTGAAGGCACAAGTAGATTAAATGTAGGGTAAAGTTCCCTTCACAAATTCAACATTGTGCCAGCACCTACCTCCTAAGAATAAACTGCACAATGGGAATGTAATTATGTTTCAAAGGTTCTATTGCATTCAGTGGCTTGAAACAAAATCAAGTCCAGACAGTTTCCCTTCATCATTCAGCACTCCAAGTTATGGAATACAGACATTTCCTCTGACTCAAAATAGTATCCATGCTGAAGCATATGGATAATTGGTAGAAAGATAGTGCAGGTGGAAAGAGATGAGAGGAGTTAGCTTTAGTACTAAAATTGCTCATTAGGACCTGATTTATCATGAGTCAATGAGCAAGCATGGTAAGTGGAACTGAACCTCAATGTCCATAACAAAGTCACAACACAAAACAAATTACCCTCTCTTGGTTTGCTCCTCATGCTGAAAACCTAGGTGAACCAATACGGCTCACAAAAAGTAAGAAAATTGAGAATTAAAACTAAAAGTTGCTGGAAAACCTTAATCTGCAAGCCAAGAATGAAGTTACACTCAACCAGTGAGACGATAACAATGCTACAGTCCAACACCTTCACCCACTGCTCAGGTATCCAGTCAGGCTCTTGTGGAACTGTGAATACTTGTAAAGTTGCATGGCTCAAAAATGGAACTGAGAGGAATAGGGCCATCCGTGTAAGCATTAGAGAAGCATAATCAGCTAAAAGAGAAAATGATACAGCCAAAGTATGGGATCTTAGGAGGGGTATCCCACAGCTTAGACAGAGGTAGGCTTTAAAAGTGGCTTAAAAGGAGGGAGAAGTAAAGAGATAGTGGGGAAATCCTTGTTCTACAAAAACCAATATTGCATTGCCACGTCCTAATGGACTGCATAATTGAACCTTGTTAAATGCAGCAGTTTGTCAACACTAGCCGAATCAACCGGCCTGAACTCTGTCAACCTGCAATTAAGTTCTTTGGACTTAGGCTGGACTGAGGTCTGCTTCAATGGAGAAAAAGTGAGTATTTCCCATCAAGCATAAAGAAACTCTTACCAATTTCTCAGAAACATGAATCAGTGAAAGTTAGCAAGTAAGTGATAAGTTTTAAAATGTGTCAGGCATTCACCTGCTTGAAAAAATAAGCAAAACTATTAGAAATCTAACCGGATAGATATGAGTTCATCGCATAGTCTCTGGACTCGACATCAAGAGCCTCAGGTAATGCTCTGGACACCCAGTTTCGAATCCCACCACATCAGACAGAAGAATCGGATTTTTAAAATAATCTGCACTTGGAAGTCTAATGGTAACAAGGCAACCATTGTTGACTAGGAGAAAGTGAGGACTGCAGATGCTGGAGATCAGAGCTGAAAAATGTGTTGCTGGAAAAGCACAGCAGGTCAGGCAGCATCCAAGGAGCAGGAGAATCGACTTTTCGGGCATAAGCTTATGCTGCGCTTTTCTAGCAACACATTTTTCAGCTCTCAACCATTGTTGACTTTCAGAAGACCGCCAACGTATTCACTAATGTCCTTTAGGAAAGAAAGTTTGCTGTCCTTACCCTTTTCGGGCTCACATGTGACATACGGTAATGTAGGTCACTCCTAACTGCCTTCTGAAGTAGCTTTGCAAGCCATTTAGTTACAGCAAAACTTCTAAAATGTCTCAAAAAAAGGAATGAACCACCTGGCAGTGACCAAGCCATTAAAAACTAAATGGCCAACTCAGCCTTGGTGACTCTGGGAAGACCTCCTTATCCAATCTCACCTTATAACATACCAGACACTATCATCACCATCTCCAGGTATACCCTGTCCCACCAGCAGGACAAACCCAGCAGAGGTAGTGGCACAGTGGTATGCAGGGAAGGAGTTTAGAATCACAGTATTGTTACGGTGTGGATGGAGTTCATTCAGCCAATCATAACTGTACTGGCTCTCTGAGCAATTTAGCTCAGTTTCACTCTCCTGCTGTTTCCCACTTATTTATATAGACTCAATCATTCAATGCCTTCTTGTATGCCTCAAATGACCCTGAAGAAGGGATCATGCCCGAAACATCAATTCTCCTGTTCCTTGGATGCTGCCTGACCTGCTGCACTTTTCTAGTAACACATTTTCAGCTCAAATGACCCTGTCTCCACCACAATTCCAGGCAGTGCATTCCTGACACTAATTACTTGCTGTGCAAAAAAGATCTCTTTTCTCAACATGCATTTATTTCTTTTACAAAATATTTTAAATTTGTACATTCTGATTTGCAATCATTTACCAGCAGTTGCAGTTCTTCCCTATCTACCCTGTCCAGACCGCAAGATTTTGAAAACTTCTATCAGATCCCCTGGTAGTTTTCTCCTCTCCTGGGAGAGCAACCCAACTTCTCCAAATTTTCTCATCTCTGGGACCATTCTTGCAAACCCTTTTTGTCCACGGTATCACATCCTTCTTATAGTGTGGCACTGAGGCCAGTACACAATGCTCTGGCTCAGCTTGCCTTTTATTAGGTAGCCAAACATTTGTCCATGCTAATTAACAATCCCCAACACTACGGGATCTTATTTGTAGTGAAGTACTGAATGCCATTTGAAAGTCCAAATATATTGTATTACCAGTTCCTCTTTATGTATTCTGCTTGTTACTTCTTCAAAGATCTATAATAAATTTATTAGATATTATTTTACCTTCATGAAACCAGGCTGACCCTATTTGATTATCTTATGTACTTCTAAACGCTCTGCTGCTATGCTAAAACTACTATACTCTGCTAAAGTTCCTTTTTAATAGACTCCCAACAATTTTTCAATTACAGATGTTAAGCTAACTGACCCATACTTATATGTTTATTGTCTCCCTTCCTTTTTGATAAGTGTTCCATTTGCAGTTTTCTTATCCTTTGGAATTTTTCCATAATCTAGGGTCGATTGGAAGATTATGACCAGTGCATCCACTATTTCTGTGGTGACTTACGTTTAACTTCAGCTGCTACCTGTCTGAGCACTCCAGCAACATGTCAGTGTCCTTTTGAATCTACACTGTCCTCCTAACAATATTCAAGTTTTGTAGTCCACAAAATTTGAAATTATCCCCTGCCAACCACTTATAAATATCAGGAAACGCAATGGTCTTAATACCTAACCTTAGGGAACTGCACTTCAAGATGGGACTCTTGGCTTTTCGCATTGTGGTTCGCCTGAAGGAATTGAACTGGCTACAAAATTGGTCAGATGACCTTCCAACGTGCCACATCACTCAGACTGAAAACACAAGAATCCTGCTGTTCCCTAGCCCCACCCATACCCCCACACAATGTACTTTGGATGTCAACTGTACAGCCTTCATAATATGGTAGCTGCAGTGCACCTTAAATATAAAGTGATGCTGAAATCATAAGTCTCAGTATTTGATTGGTACAACAAATGGAGATTCAGAAAATACCAGCATCTGAGCAAGACATGCACAAGGAAAACCATTCCCAAATAATCGACAACAATGTGATCAATTTAGTATGAAAGATCAAAGCAAAAGGGAACTAATTACAATGAAGTGAACTTTCGACAGTTCTCCACTGTTTTCATTTTCTTGACAATAGCAAACCCTTATAAATGCACAAACCTTGTGGCTGAACTCACTTGCTTCGATGGGGTCTGTCGTAGAAATAATATGTTACATTAATTTTCTGGAAATGCATGGAATTCAGTGGTTTCAGCGATGGATATAAATGTGTACACTGGGTACACTATGTTATAAAGTTACAAGTTGCAGCCACAGTCAATGAAGCTGGAATTTATTACAGCGGATGTTTATTTATGAACCAAGAGAGTCTTGAAAAGATTAACTCATTTCTCTTCTTGTCAACACAGTTCATGTGGAGAGGATACAGAACACATTTTTAATTGATTCTTTTAACACCAGGTACCTTAATTTGCTTGAAAACATAACAGACAGCGAGAGCATCGCTGGAGTGCCAATTTAGAATTATGTATGTAGTTTTTGTAAATCTCATGTACTTGACCATTTTCCTTTCACGATATTAAAATAATTACATTTTCTATTTGGCACCCAATTTTCAATCTTAGTGCAACAAAATCAGTTGCAGGATGGGATTTGTAATTCATAGGTACAAGGTAATTCTAAATGGGACACAGAACAGTTTAGCACAGGAACAAACCCTTCAGGTCACCATGTCTGTATGGACCACAATGCCATTCTAAACCAATCCCATCTGCTTGTACATGATACGTATCTCTCTCTTTCCTATCTGTTCATGTGTCTATCTAAATGCCTCATGCTATTGTTTCTGCTTCTACCACTTTCTCTGGCAACATTTTCCAGGCACCTACCACCCTCTGTGTAAAGAACTTGCCTTGCACATTTCCTTTAAACTTGCCCCCTCTCACCTTAAACCAATGTATTTGACATTTTCCACTCTGAATACCCATGCCTCTCAGAATTTTATATATTTCTATCAGGTTGCCCCTTAACCTCCAATACTTTAGTGAATACAATCCAAGTTTATCCAATCTCTCCTTATAGTTAACATACTCCAATGAAAGTAACATCTTGGTAAAACTCTACACCCTCTCCTTCCTATAGTGTGGCAACAAGAACTGCACACAATATTCCAATGTGGCCTAACTAAAGTGTTATTCAGCTACAACACAACTCGCCAACTTTCATACCAAATTCTCTGACCAATGACGATAAGCATGCCCTCTGCCTTCTTGACCATCTTACATACTTGTGTTGCCAATTTCAGAAAGTTATGGACTTGCATCCCAAGATCCCACTTTCGATGCAAGCTCCTCAGGGTCAGCTATTTACAGTTTCATTTCCTCTTGTACCTGACCTCCCAAAATGTATCATCTCACACTTGTATGAATTGAACTCCACCTGATATTTCTCTGCCCAACATCCACCTGATCTACATTCTGCTATCTCCTTTGACAACACCACCAATTTTCATGTGGTATGGACATTTCCATTTTATTCATTAAAAATTCTAATTTTATACAGATAAGTTTTTCATCAAGAGCAAAAAGAAATCATCTTCCACAGCCTAATCTTGACACGTAAATGTCAACATCATCTTAAAATGAATTCATAGGAATACCTGATTCAAATCTTCAGTAACTTCTTTTGTTGCATTTCGAGCAAGACAACAATTTGACCAGTTTTTCCTTGCTCTAAGGCTACTCTTGTTTAGGATGCTTAAGCTCTCAACCCAGGCTAGAGTAGACATAACATTAAGGTGCTAAATTCTACTTTGACCACTGACTACAAACAAATTTGCCAGATTAGATCTTCAGTTCTCAACTCTACTGAAGAATGATTCAGTGGAGGAAAGCAGCAGTGTAGTGCTTCTGTCACTGACCGAGTTGTTCAGAAACTCAGTATATGGGTTCAAGTCCCACGTTGGCAGAAGGTAAAATGTGAATTCTATAAAAGATGATCGAATGTTAAATGTAACAAGACGTTTTTGCAAGAAGCTGCTGTTCTGATTGGAAACCCATTTTTTTTCCTGCAGGTGCAAATGCCTGCATTGATTCACTCCATAGACATATGTGTTTCTCCCAATGCATTTATGTCAGACTCAAATAATTTGTCTTACAAATTTAATAACCGAGAACTTTATGTTCACCAATACCTGTTGATTGTTGTTAAAAATCCATTTCACGAAGAAAATCTGCTATCCTTTCCTGGAATAGCCTACATATGACTCCGGACCTTCAGCAATTTTGTTAATTCTCTGAACTGCCCACTAGATGATTAGGAATGTGCAATAAATACTGACTGAACCAGTGATGCCCACATCCCATGAATGAATAAAAAGAAATGTGTAATGATACCCGGACCACAAGAACAAATTTGCAAATTGCATTCAATTCGAAATGTCATTGTTTGGAACAGATTCTTTGACATGGGCCAGCAGACCATATGCAATCTACTTAAAATTGTCACTGAAGATAGTTGCAACAGTCAAAACAAAATCATTAACAGACTTCCTAACAAAAGACTATGGCCAAATATCTATTTAAACAGTATACATATGCAGTGCTTGCCAATGCTAACACCCTCTGCTCAAGTCATTTGCTTTTTGTTAGTAAAGTTTTGAGAGGCCTTTCTAGGTAAAATACAACTAATATCTCTTACTACTCCAACTTGAAGTTTTGAATAGATACAAAAGGAATGCCATCAGATTGGTCAAACATGCAATCACAACTTTAAGTAAACAACCACAAATATTGAAGCCAGTCCAACAAATAAAAGTACTTCAAAAATTAAAGCAAACTTGTAGAATGTAATACAATTGGGGAAAACATGCCAGTAAATTACTGTTATTTAGTTATTGGGGTGGCACGGTGGCACAGTGGTTAGCACTGCTGCCTCACAGCGCCAGAGACCCGGGTTCA
>NC_057729.1:27988542-28037083 GCF_004010195.1 Chiloscyllium plagiosum
TTTCCACACTGTAAAGTAATCTAATCGAATCTAATCTAATCTAATAACACTTATCGTCTAATAATTTCAGAAAATAAATGATCCCTTGTGGAGACTAGCAAAAAATTAGCATTGTAAGAAATCTGATAGATTGAATAGCAAAGGGATACCAGATGAAATTCAGTGTTGCTAATAGCATTACATGAAAAATTACATGCATTCAGCGGATAGAAAGTAGGAACACGGAACAACTTTAAACCACTGTACCTTTGCACAGTACTTGAGAGTTCTCAGCTATTAAATTTGAAACAAAAATTATTTGAGGAGGAAAGAAATACATCAGGAGAAATACCTAAGTGAACAAAGTGAATCAAAACAGGCATTTGCAGCTGCAGGAAAAAAACAGGTTTCCAATCAGAACAACTCTTTGCAAAAATGACTTGTTACATTTAACAAACTTTACCTTTGGTCATCGCTCATATGTCTACGAGTGGGACTCAGAAACAGTCCTCAGCACCAAATAGAGTGAGAGAGAGGAGGGACCTGTTCTTCTGAAACAGTGCAAGAGGCAGCAGAGGCAACAGTTTCATAAACAGCACAAAACAGAACCGGGACAGGAGTTTCTGAAACAACAGGAGAGAGTGGGGACAGCAATATCATAAAAATAGTCGACCTGTGGGAGAACGGCAGCACTGGCAAGAGGTAGAAACTGGTGACAGTGCAACCCTTTTAACCTGTTTCTACTTATCAGAATGCAAGTGTGATATGGCAGGAAAGCGATCAGGTAATTGATGGGCATTTCTTTCTGCAAGAAAGTGAGGACTGCAGATGCTGGAGATCAGAGCTGAAAATGTTTTGGTGGAAAAGCGTAGCAGGTCAGGCAGCATCCAAGGAGCAGGAGAATCAACGTTTCGGGAAATCACCTTCAGTTCTTTGAGTATTACAGCAAGCACCCAACGCCTGGAGAAAGAATGCCTCATCTTCCACCTTGAGACCCTCCAACCACACAACATCAATATCAATTTCACCAGTTTCCTCATCTCCCCTCCCTCTACTTTACCCCAGACCCAACACTCCAACTCAGCACCGCCCTCTTGAAATGTCCTACCTGTCCATCTTCCTTCCCACCCATCTGCTCCACCCTATCACTATCACTACCCCTCCACCTTCATTTACGTAACACCTTCCAAGCTACCTTCTACTCCCCCCAACCCCCACTCCCCCATCCTATTTATCTCCCAGCCTCCTTGGGCACCCTGCCTCTCCCCACATTTCTGATGAAGAGATTCTGCCAGAAATGTAGACTCTCCCTCTCCTTGGATGCTACCTGACCTGCTGTGTTTCTCCAGCACTACACTTTTTGACACATTATACCAAGCAGAGTTGATAATGGAGAGTTGGTAGCTGCAGTATATTTTGATTTCCAAAAAAAGCATTCAATAATGGGCTACGCAAACTATTTCTTTTCAGAATATAGGAACTCATGGTACAGGTGTAAAGTATTGGCATGGATTGAGGCTAATGTTAACATACAAAACAGAGTCAGAATGAATGGGTCTCTTTTCAGGTTAGGAAAAGGTAACCAGTGGAGTGCTACATAGATCAGCCTAGGGCCTTAATTGTTTACTATCTACGTTAATGACTTGGGGTGGGGGGGGGCAGAGTATAATGTATTCAAATTTGCTGATGAGACAAAAATACGTCAGTGGACATAATGGAACAAGGACATGAGGAATCTGCAAGGAGATAGAGATAAGTTGAGTGAGTGGGCAGGCACACAACATATGTTCTTTAATGTCGCGAAACGTAACATCATGCACTTTGGTCGGAAGAATCAGAAGGCATTACAATTGAAAATGGCGAGAGGCTTCCAAAGAGTGCAGCACAAAGGATCTGAAACACAAAAACCTAAGATCCAGGTGCAGCAAGTAATTAAGAATGCAAATGGAATGTTGGCATTTATTGCTAGGGCATTGGAATTTAGAATAGAGAAGTCTTATTGCAACTGTACACGGTGGTGGTGAGACCACACCTGGAGTATTGTGTACCGTTTTGGTCTCCATACTTGAGAAAAGTTGTACTGTCACTGGAGGCAATTCAAAAAAAGAGATTCACCAGGTTGATTCATCTAATGAAGGGGTTGATTTATCAAAAATGATAGAAGAGTTCAGACCCTTATTCATTAGAATTTACAAGAATGAGGCTTTATAATGTTGATGAGGGAGTTTGACAGGGTCGTGTTGAGACAATGTTTTTGCCAGTAGGTGAATCTTGATAAGCAGACAGTTATTTAAAATGGTGATGCAAAGGAATTTCTTCACCCAGAAGATAGTGAATGTCTGGAATTGTCTACCCCAGGGAAATATGGAGGCTAGATCACAGAATGTATTTATAATGGAAATGGATAGTTTTTTGAAATATCACGCAATTGAGGGCTGTGATGAGCTGGCACAAAAGAAGATTTGATGCCTTAGAGATGTCACCCATGATCTTGTTAAACAGTGGAGCAGGCTTGAGGAGCCAAATGGCCTACTCCTGCTCCAATTTCTTACGTTACACAACCACTGAAACTTGGCACCTTTCTTAAAAATGTTGTGTAAGTGCAAGTTACTGTTGGCGCACTTGTAGAAACATGCTGCATGAGTTTATTCAATGAATACACCAATAACTGATGTAATTGCAGGGCCGATTCCAGATGGACTGCATTAACCTTCAAAACACACACACACACACACACACATCATACAGTTCATTAGCACACCTATAATAATGGCTTCATTTTAAATGGTTGCAGATGCAAAAAGAAAAAAAGAAAAAAAATTCAACTTAATTTTCAAAATAAACTAAGTTAAGTATTTTACTCAGACAAGAACCTGCTTCACAATCTCAATGACTATTGGTGGCACAGCTGATAAATCAGGACCATACAGCATTTTTAGCCACACACAAATGCAGCATTTTATCCGATCTTTGCTTCCTAGCTAACCTTTGTGTGTGCAGTTTCCCAATGCAAAATGATCCCAGGTGGGAACAGAACTTCAAACACTTGATTTTTTTTTTGCTGGATAATATTTCCAACCTGAAACCATTTTACGTTGGAAAGCCAAATTTTGATCTCATCAAAACACATATGGTCCAGTTTCCATTAAGAAGTTAATTGATTAACTCTGGCAATTTGTGCAATAGTCTTCTAAATTCTCACTGTTCAAGAACATTTGTGATTTGCAAACACTGGAGGAAAATGAACAGTCTATATTATATATGCATTGAAGTCTCCAGATGTTTTCAATCATTTTTACAGACCTCCAGTCCATTAGCTTTCATTTGATTGGTTCCTCTCTTCAGAGTCCTCACACTGTTTGTTTAAATATACAATATTAAACCATACTGTATACTTGAAAATGCAAAGCAAATGGGAGGCCAGATTTTATAGGTTCTGACAGAACTTCCCTGGTGTTGTATACATAGTTAAATGTGGAGCTGCTGTTTTCCAAAACTGTTGCCAGAAATGACATGCAAGTGGCACTCTTATTGACAGACACTTCAGTTTAACATTCAGTAAATGAAATTTTAGACAATGAGCTATTCTGAAACTGTATTCGATGCAAAAACCCTCTGAGTATCTACTAAGCTACTTTTGGTTCCTCAATCCACCCCACCCAATTTATCATTAAACCAAAACCATTTTTAAAAAATCTGGTCTTTTATCACTGCGCTGTGTATAAATCTGTTGCATACATAACAGTGGTCATACTTCAAGAAGCAATTGTCAAGTAATTTCGGATATCCGATTGTTATGAAATGTACAATTTACACAGGTTTGTGATTTCTATAATTTAACCAGAATAAAAATAAAATAGAAAAGAGAGCTGTAACAAATAAATTGCTGAGAAAACAAGAAACATTCCCACATCTAAAGGAGATACAGCAAAAGCTCGGGTATTTGAAACACATGGAGAAACTCATTAAAAGAATTAAGTTGCTATAGTCTTACCAGACCATAGGGCTGCTCTCTCTCTCTCTCTCATTAGAGAGAGATGACGGGTGGTGATTTAACCTGAGGGTCACCATGCTTCAGGCAAGGGGAGAGGTTGAGAAGAAGAATCCTTCATGGTAACCTCAGCTGGTGAGGTTGGTGTCACTCTGCACTGCAAACCCCAGCTGCCCAGCCATATTTAAACAATCAAAAGGCAAATCTAGGGTCACTAAGAGAATAATGAATTCAAGTGTACAAAAGATTACGGACAAGCAAAAACAAATTAGGAAGGCTGATGTTATCTGCAAGTTTTCTGTCAAATACTAACTGTAAATGATTTTTATAAACAAAGCAGTGACAGACAGATGGAAACTGTAAGATGGCTTCTTCCTACAGAGGTTGTAGGAACAGTGTTGACAATACATCGAAAATAATTTTACAAGAGTGTCTTTGTCGGTGGGAGTGTAATAACATGAGAAGGAGCAACTTAAAACAAAACATTTGCACTTGTATGGCATCTTTCACAATCACAGAATGTCCCTAAGCATTTCACAGCAATGAAGTACTTTTGAAGCAGGCACCAGTACAAAGCCACAAAGTCTCGGTCAATTTGTTTACATTGCCTGATAAAAAGCCAGAAGACAAATGAGCGGGGAATTGGTGTTCTGTGGTATTAATATGGGGACAGCTCTTGACTGGGAAGTTGTACTAAATAAATCGGTAAAAGTCAAAAATGGAAAATGCACTAGCTCTTGCTGACATGCATCCTGGGATCCTGAAGCAGAGAGGAAAAGAGCAGAGGCTCTGACAACAATCTACAAATCATTTAAAATCTTTCAAGTTCCTTTTAGATACTCTGGGCATATTTGAAATTTGAAGGTCAGTTCAGAAACTCTTCTGATGATTTTAAAAAAAAGAATAAAATGACTTTAAAATAGACTAGTCCCTAACATTGTGAGTTTGAAAGGTCCAATTTGTCTGACTGGGAAAGACACTAATTCATTAATACAACCAAAATTGATTTTGAAAGGACAAAGTGCATCTGAATAACTACCCACTCTTAAGAAAATTCTTCTGTCAGCCAGAAAAATGGACAATTGCAACCATTGATCGTCCTGTTGCAGATATGTCTCCCACCACGGCCTTCGAACTCCCAGTTTCTAAGGCAGTCCCATAGCTGTTCTACAGTAACATGAACCATTCCTATGCCACAAACTAGCAGTAATTTTTTAATACATTCATAATCTTGTCATGACTGGGAATCCAATTCGTTACAACAATCTCTACTCCACCTATTGACAACCATTCTTCAAAACCAAGAGCCACGCCCTGATTACATTTGGAGATTTTATGGAATATCCAAGATTCATGTGATTATATTGTCACCAATATCCTGCCACTGTAATTTAAAAGGCAGGACATTATCAATGAACAATATCACTGTTCTCCAACAGGTGTGACTTGTACTAATGTGCAATAGTTTTATGATTGTGAAAATGCAAATCCTGCAAAACAGATTTGTGATGCAAATGTGGCCAAATATAGACCATTTCTATCAAAATGGTTCCAATGATGAAATGGAAGCATTTCCAAAGTTATAATGCACAGGTTTAGGGAACAGCATCTCACCTCCTACTCAATCATCAAAATAATTTACCTGGTTAGAGAACCTCGAAACATAAAAAACACATTTTAAAGTTGTAACTTGAAGCGATTTAACTGCTTGAGAAAAACATCAACTTCAACAAAGGAATTTTAACAAAAGAGATTTGAAAAGATATACAGATCCAAGCCTCAATCGAAATCTAAATTAGGGTTAATGTGCACACCTACATGGATTGTGGTCAATAAGATTGGTGAATTATTGCTTCAGATTGTCGAACTGAAATACGATATTGTGACCCTCAGAGACTGGTTTCAAAGAAAGGGCAGGACTGAGTGTTCTCTGGATACAGGGTGTGAAGGAAAGTTAGGAAAAGAAAGAAAAGAGTGGACAGGATTATTGACGATGGACAGGATTGCAGTGTTGGAAAAAAGAGGATGTTCACACCTGGGTTGAACATAAAATATATTTAGCTGGAACTAAGGAACAAAAAAGGTGCCATTACATTTTTCGGTGTTGTCTACATGCTGCCAATAAGTAATTAAAAGGTAATTCCAGAGAGGTACAAAAATGATATGGTAGTTATAATGGACAATTCCAATTATCCAAATATATATTTCAAAATCTGCCATGTGAAGGGATCTGACAGGCAACAATTCTTAGAATATGTTCAGGAAAAATCTCTACAGCAGTATGTTTCCATTCAAACAAAAAAAAGGTTTTCTGGGCCTGATTCTTGAGAATGAAATGCTACTTGGTCGACCTGGGCAAGTAGCAGCATCAGAGAATTTAAGAGTCAAATGATCAGGACATCAAAAGCTACTCATGGATGAAGAACAATCCATAGTAAAAATAATAAACAAATAATAAGAATGCATTTGGGATGAATAAATTGGAGTTAAAGATTGGCAGGAGAAACAGTAGTTGAACAATGTGCTACATTTAAAGAAAAGGTACTTAAAGAAGAGTCAAGGTTTAGCAAATAAAGCCAAAGCTTCTTGGACAACAAAAAAATTTTAAATAAGTGTGCTTATGGTAGTTACCAGGTAGAAAATACAATTGTGAATCAGACTGAATACAGGACGCACAGAGGGTAGATGAAAAAGCAAAGTGAAGCAAAGAGGGGGTGTGACAAAAGGGTGTTAGCCAGTATAAAAGGGAATCCAAAGTCATCTTAGACAACAAACAGTAGAAGAGTCGGAAAAGGAGCAATTTGAAGAACAATAATAAGAGACCAAAATCAGGATTTGCACATGGAAGAACACAGCATAGCTGAGGGATGAAATTAATACTTTCCATTTGTCATCCCCAAGGAAGATGATGCTACCTAGGCCATGGAGAAGGGGAAGTAATTTAAACACTAGCGGGATCAAAGTTGACACAAAGGAGGAAATGGATAAGACCGAAAGAGATGCTGAGGGAAGCGAGAGTGTGTCCCAGAGGAGCGAATAATTGCAAACATTACATACTTGTTTAAAACAAATTGTGCAAAGATAAGTTCAGAAACTATTGGCATGTCAGTTTAACCCCAACTAAAAAGCAAAATACTGCAGATACTAGAAATCTGAAATCAAAACAAAGTGCTGCAAAAATGCAGTAGGTCTGTCAGCACATAGGGAGAGAGAAACAGTTTTGACCCTTTGGTTTTGGAAGGATTTTTAAAAATTCCTTGTGGAATGTGGGCTTTATTGGTTGGGCCAGCATATATTGACTATCTGTTGCTTTTGAAAGTGTGGTGCTGAGCTGCCATTTTGAACCACTGCACTCCACTTGCTGTAGGGAAACCCATAATGTTACTCGGGAGGGATTCCAAAAATTTGACCCAATATCAGTGAAGGAACGGTGAAATATTTCCATACCAGGATGGCGAGTGGCTTGGAAGGGACCTTGCAGGTGGTGGTGTTCTTCTATACCTGCCGCCCTTGTTTTCTAATTGGTGGTGGTCGTGTTTTTGGAAGGTGCTTTCTAAGGAGCGTTTGTAAATTTTTGCTGTGCATCTTGTAGTTGGCACACACTGCTGCTACAGATCAAATTTAATAATCACTTGGGAAAATGTGGGTAAGCTAAGAAATTCATGCTAGCTTTCTTTAAGATAAATCATGCTTATCAAACTTGAAAGAGTTTTTTGAAGAGCTGGCTGAGAACTGATGACGGCAACACAAATGGTGTGTTGTCTTAAAGGTGTTTGATATAGTGCCACACAACAGACTTGCGGGGAATGTTTTAGTGCATTGAATATAAAAGGGGCAATAGCAACATGGATAGGGAATGTTTTGAGGGATTGGAAACAGAGTAATGGTTGATAGGTATTTTTCAGGCTGGGGGAGGGGGCATTGTAGTGTAGTTCCTCAGGGGTCAGTGTGAGGGTCGTTAACTTTCCTGACAGATAGTAATGACCAGAATTCTGTATCAGATCATTAATACACTTGGATGATACACAACTTAGAAGCATTGTGAGGAGTATAGTACAGAATTTTGGCATGGATTGGGTTGGATTGAAAGGTCTGTTTTAATGCTGTCTGACTCCATGAAGAGTCTGAACAGAGTAGGTAGGGAATAACTTTTCCAAACTCATGACAGGATGTAGAATAAATGTGCAGGTTGAATTGAGGCATTCAAAAGGGAATTAGATGCTTACTTAAAAAAGGAAAAAAATATACAGGCTTACACAAACAAGGCAGCCAAATGGCACAAAGTGAGTTGCTCATTTGGAGAGACACACGATGGGCCAAATGGCCTCCTTCCACACTATAATGATACTGCAAAATTTTCAAAAAGTACATTGAAAACATTGGCTGAATACAAAAGAAAATAATGAGTTATGTGTGCCATCTATCAATAACTTACAAATGGCTCATTAAGTGGGGCAAGCATGACGATACTGCTATTATGTTAAAACATTAATGATGATTAGAAATTACTCACTCTCCCTCTGTTCTCGCTCCTTTAGAATTGCATCCAACCATTTCTGTTTTTCTTCAGCAGTTTTGGCCATTAAGACAAACCACTTATTTTTAGCCGTGTTGTGGATCTTCCAACCATTTGTCACAGTATAGCCATTGCTATGGTAATCAGCTGCAAACAGATAGACAGAGCTAGTTAGGGAACACAAGGATATAACCATGAAATGTAATTTTCCTCAACACAAGCAGACACATCAAGCAGGGATTTGACTGCTTGATGCCAACTTTCTTGTACTCGTGCAATGGGCAGTTAACTTTTTTGCCTGTCATGACAGAAGACACCATAAAGATTCATTTATTTCTGAGCAAACGAATATTCAAAGGGGGTAAAATGAATAATGTAATATTGTATATTACACTTATTGCTATGAGCATCAGTTAAGAATCAACAACTGCCAGAGACATGAGGTTTATTTATTAGCAGAGCCTTACCAATATCAAGCCCACATTTGCTCCACAAGAAGAGTTTGCCAGTAGTGGGAACAGTTAATGATACATTTTTATCTCTCTCCAATCACTAACCTACACTCTCAGAACAACAGAAACAATTTCTCCATGGTCAGAAACTAAGAGATGTCGAAATCCCACCCCATGCTGGCAGCTTTCATGTAGATTCTGGGTTAACATGCCCTGTAATCAAAAGCACTCTAAATTAACTTGCAACTTAAACAAGTAATTTTTAAGTAGATATGCTGAATTCTGGAGAGAAAGAAAAAGCTAAGAAACACTACCATAAATTCCACAGGTTACCTAATGCCAAAACAGTTACTAGCTCTTAAGCAAGATAAACCTTGAACACCAAAATAAATAAAATGACCCAGTATCTGACCAATTCTGAATGCGTACATTCACTCACAATGTTCAAATGACAATTTAGGATGAATATTCAAATATCCAGATCACAAAGGGAAAATGAACACTTCACGAAAAACACATATGCGGGCACCGCGCGCTGTAAATGTTTTTCATCTAAATCTTAAGCTCCCATGCTCCGAGTTTGTTTTTTGTCTTGCTCACATTTACTGAGCAAAGAAGAAATAAGCATGTGGCAAAAAAATCTCTCACATTTGTGAGAGAAACAGAAGATTTGCAGTTATTTATATTGATATAGGACATAATTACAGACTTATTAGAAAAACCTTTCAACAGGTGGCTTCCTCTGGACATCGAGTCATAACAGCATGGAAACATACCCTTTGGTCCAACTCATTTATGCCGATCAGGTATTCTAAACTAATCTAACCCCAAAAATTAATTCCTGTTCAAATTTTTCAAGACACTGGCAATTTGTGAATCATTTAATATCTTACCCAAAATGCAATGAAACCTTTTTCTCCTTTGACTATATCACTTTTTAAAATGCTAAGAAGAATTTGTATCAGTTTAGCAGTTAACTTACCTTCCCAAGCAAGCAATTAAGCCACAGCTGAAAATGTGTTGCTGGAAAAGCGCAGCAGGTCAGGCAGCATCCAGGGAACAGGAGAATCGACGTTTCGGGCATAAGCCCTTCTTCAGGAATGAGGAAACTTTCCTCATTCCTGAAGAAGGGCTTATGCCTGAAACGTCGATTCTTCCGTTCCCTGGATGCTGCCTGACCTGCTGCGCTTTTCCAGCAACACATTTTCAGCTCTGATCTCCAGCATCTGCAGACCTCACTCTCTCCTCAAGCAATTAAGCCATAATATTAATTTGCTTCATTTGCTATACAAGTTTCAAGAACTCAAGTATGAACATGTCAGCAAATTAACTCAAAGTTAAACCATGAAATTTGTCACAGTTGATCATAATTTCAATTGTTTGGTCACCTTTCGACTATAAATAGGAAGAGCAGAGTCTTGATTCAGAAAAACAAACAAATCTTTAATCACTTAATGGTTCAATCAAAATGGATGAGAAAAACATTGCCCTTCCTCCTAAAGTATAGAATGCAATATTAATGGCAAGCTCTACCAGACTGAAGAAATCCCTTGAAACTAATTAATTATTTAAGCCGCACTTGATTTGTCTTCAATATTTGGACTGAGCATTTAACTGAAGAAATACTAGCTGGAAAAGCTAACACAGGATGTAAAGATAAGGTCATATTATTCAATTACAAAGTCAAATTCTGCAGCTTGAAACTTGAAAATGGAAAATAATGTGAAAACTGGGCTTCCACACAACTCCCAAACTGCCAAACGCTTACCGCCAATCCGCAAATAAACAGCCGCTGAAAAGTGATGCTATGTTTTAAGCACCCAATAGTAGTCTCAAGCCCTTGATGGATGTGTATGTGTCAGCATCAACTAACATGAGAATTAAACAGAAATGAAATCTTCTGCAGTGAAATAGTCTGCCATTTAGGGTATTTGATAAAGATCTATATAAAATAACAGCTATTTGGGGGAGATACCAAAGAACAAAAATACATAGAAATGTATTACAGCAAACAATCATTTCCACCTTCAGAAAGGGAACAATAGAAGAAAACATTAGCAGGTAAAATACCTGTTCCATCTTCAACGTTCTCCACTTCCATTACCTCGGTGTTGATTCTTCCACGGAAAATGTATTGGGCACCATTTATAGATTTGGTGCGCTTGGTTGACTTCTTACTAGCCACCCTAAAGAAAGGGAAAACAAGCATTTCTAACAGAACACAGTTTTCCAAGTTTAATCTTTAGACTTATAAATAAACCAAACATCACCTTCACTCAAATGATGACAATAGTATGGATACCTTTTCTAGAGAGTGAAGTAAGTCAAGCTTTGAAAGCGGGATACATATTTAACTTGGTCAGTGAAAAGATGAAGGGATATGGAGAAAAATGGGCAGATAGAGCTGCCTTGAGAGTTGAGGGGACCAAAATTCCCACTTTTGTCCTTGTGTTCCAAATTTACTTCAACTTTACAACAAATTGAGCAACTGAAACGACTACTTTTAAACTACATGCAAGTCCAAAACATTAATATTGAACAAATTAATAATAACACAATACCTTGCTTAGATTTGAACTGATGAGTCAACAATCCATCTCTTATTGCCATTTAGTCAATCAAACTCAGCAGGAAATATTTGTACCATATAATTTCTTACAGAACAGCCTTACCAGCAACTACTCTTCTTCTGGAATTTAACAGAAGTCAGAAAATCATCCTAATCACCTACCCTTAAATATTCTGTTCATATATTTTACTAAAGTCTGTTACGAAAGTTTTTGTCATACTTGTGTCTTACAGACCATTCTAAAAGTAAAATGTTGGCATTTCCAATTCAAGTTTAGTTTAATTCAACAGTTACAGTGTGATTGTATGTACCTGTAGCTATAGTAACATTTAAAAATTTTCTATATAGCAAGTTTATCTCATTTATACTCCATACTTATACTTCCTGTGCATGTTAAGAAACGTGTATTCATCAGCTTGCTGCAGGCAAAGTATTAATATTTTACATTAAGATCTACAAAGCAACAAATAAAAGCATTTGAAAGAGTGATGTACACCAAAGTTCATCTCGAACAGATTTAGAATAACTGCCAAATCAGCACTACAGAAGTGTAGGGAAATCATTACTTTTCATTTCCAAATCTTTTCAGTAAAAGACTCGAGACCAGTTTCCTTCCTTAGGTATGATTCACTTCAATTTCATCAAGGAGAAAAGCACAAGATTGCCTTTCATAGATAGGTTTACCAATTTTCAACATGCATTTAATGGTCATTGATTCCCACAATTATCTAGATTCATTTCTCCTTGAAATAAGCATTTCCAGATTGGAAGGCCACGTAATATACACATTTGGCTGAGAATAGGTTGTGCTCACTCAGTTTGACAAACATTGTTCACCAACTATTATACTTCCAAGAAGATGGTGTATGTTCAAAGTTGTGATGCCCAGAATAAATGGTGAGGTTTGCAAGTTTTTAATTCTAACCAAATTAATTGAGGCTCAAAGTCAGTAACTGCAATTCTTTTTAGGATGCCTTTGAATTGATCCAAGTCATGACATACCTTGACTTTCTTTTGCAGTATACCAGCAAGTTATCAAACAAAAAGAACACTCGCTCCTGAATATTTCCAGCTGAGATCTTTAATAAAGGTCCTTGCTGAAGCAGCTCAGTGCATATATCTGTCAAATTTGAACCCTGGCAAAGAAAAATATTGAACACATTCAGTATCATGCATAGTTGGATGTTATTTCATTTTACAAACTCCAAGTACAAGACAATGTAATATACAACAAAATAGCTGCAAGTTTAATTGTCTAATTATTCGCTATATTTTTCTTGCATTAATACCCACTCAGAATATCTTTGGCAGTACATGTGGAAGTACACAACTGAATGTACTCAAACACACAACAGCTGAATGCAACTTGCCTGTGTATATTTAGAACAGAAGGAAGAAAGTGACAAGTTGCAAGATTTGCTGAAAAAGCTTCAATCTTCCCCAAATAAAACAATCTGCAGAACCAAATTTAGATTACTTTAATTGCTGAAGTAACAAGTATATTCTGTTCTTAAACATTCTGAAATACCTTTGACATAAATGAGGATAAACAGAAAATGGAGACAACCTTGCATACCACATGTAAAAAAGAATGAGGCCCACAGCCTAAACTGCATACAGTCATTAGGTATGAAAGCCATTGGCATTAATCTATGTTGAAAATGTGTTGCTGGAAAAGCGCAGCAGGTCAGGCAGCATCCAAGGAGCAGGAGAATCGACGTTTTGGGCATGAGCCCTTCTTCAGGGCTCATGCCCGAAATGTCGATTCTCCTGCTCCTTGGATGCTGCCTGACCTGCTGCGCTTTTCTAGCAACACATTTTCAGCTCTGATCTCCAGCATCTGCAGTCCTCACTTTCCCCATTAATCTATGTTGTATACTACAGTAAATAATTGCTCATATTAGTCAGGAATGTATGAAAACATCAGCTATCAGTAGCATAACCTCCATAGAAAGTTCCTTCATCAGTGAGATGATAAAATACATTAACATATTTTTGGACCGTCTGTAAAGTTAAATTCATCTAAACCTCTGTTATCTTTATCCTAAATCATACCCAATCCCATTTTCCTATCACCCATGCTCATATAAAGTCATTTGGAAATTAGGAACCAATTTTAAAATTCAAATGCTGTTTATCATATACCACCACACCTCACCCTTTATGTCCCCAACCTTCCTTAGGTTCACATGCTTCCAAGATCTCTGAACTTCTACAAGTCTGGCATCTTCTGCAATCAAAATTTTCATTGGGCCAACACTGGCAAACACACCTTCAATTATTTTGTTTGATACACATCTGTGATGCACTGTACCATGTTGAATGTTTTTATAAATGCCTTGACTGACTTCAACATTTCAAAACAATTTAATATTATTTTAACACAGTTCTTGAAGTTTACCACTTTGCCCAAGCTTTTGATCATCTATCCAATGTCTTACTAATTTCATCATTATTCGTTTGTTAATGCTCCTACTAAGTACCTTGGAACATCTTATTAGCTTAAAGGCACAATGTTAACACAAGTTGTTGCACATGCAGCTTAGTCTTCAGTTGATGAAAACTAGTGCACCTGATATTCAGATTTTTTTTCTCTTTTTAGCTGTTGCATTGTTTCTGTTTAAAACATGCACTTAACGAGCCTTGATTTTTACATTAGAACTGTTGTTAAATCATTCAGATTGGTAAAAGAGGGGACTAGAGTGTTCAATCCACCACCTCAAACTCTATGACAACGCAGCATGGTATCTTTAGGGCACAGAGTGTGGTAAATAAAAATCTATGTTTATGGGCAAGGGACGAAAACTAAAAACATCACACAATCTTATATTGACACAAAAAAATAAAGCATTAAACAAGTATGGTTTGCCTCAAAATGTTCAGCAGAATACTTTATTGTCCAGCATTCAGTCAAGACCACAGAGAAGGCACTTCCTTCAGTCAGAAAAATTACATAATCTTTGCAGCTGCTGCTACTGCAACACGCTAGCTGCAACAGCAATGGTCTTCACTTCTTTAAACAAAAGAGACATTCACAGCAGAATTAGGATTGCATTAGAAATGAATCACGTACAGGAATGACAAGTGTTAGGTCACAGCTTTAAAAAAAAACTAAGATTAATAAGACTTATTAGGTCATCATGCAATGCTGTATCCAGGATAGACGGTGTTAAGGACAGGGTCCGTAGTAATGCACACCTAGAATTACGTCATTTCTCCCATAAAATGTTTTAATTGGCAAGAAAGTTACATAAATGTGTCTAATACAGGTTTTTACATTGTGGATGCAAACATTAAGGGAATATGAAGTCCGGCATTTTTTCAGTGAAACAGCAGGAGTTGAATTTACAGGGTTTCCACCAGAAAGTGTTGTGAAAGAAAGAAACTTGTGTTAACTTAGTTTCAGAATTTTAAACGGATGCACTGTGAAGAATCATATCTAATGGCGATAGTCAACTGAACAAGGAAATTGCTTTCTTTTGATGGGTTTAGAAATGGAAATATATTTTTACCATTAAATTAGAAGACTTGAAAAATGCTCTGTTAAACATTTCAAATATAATGTCATAAATGCTTGTCATTTCATCCATCCTTTTACTCATACCTCCCATCCTTCAATTGATGACTGCAGATGTTCCAAAGCTTCCAGTTTCTCCATTTGCCTCTTGGTTTCATTAATGTTAGTGCACACGGCTTTCATTGCTTGCAAGGCTTTTTCCACTGCAGAGTTATCACTGTGCTTTTTGGGGGTCCGTTTTAGCAACTCCTGCAAGAAATAGAGAAGTGAAACTCAAACTTCACTGTCACCTCAGAAACCAAAATGCTTGAAACGTAGTACCTAAAACCAAATTCAGCTGTCAATACTACGTCTCCAATAAGAGTGATAGTTCCTTTCAAATACATTTTCTTGAAATTAAAAATTACATTTCACAAATTCTATGCACCGATCAAGGTGAATTTCTTTTTCTTAAAAAAAAACTTTTTAGAAGTATACGTTTCTCTCCACCTAATTCATTGATTCATTTCCTCAGGCTTAGATGAGCAAAAACTGTAATAGGAAATCTCAATTTAATATGTTAGAAGTTTTATTTCAAGAATACAGTCACTGATGAGATTAGGGAGAGAACAAATCAGAAATAACAGCTTAGTACATTTCCAAATCTGACATGATCTTGTTCTGGAATGCAACTGGTTAAAGGCCAAGACAAATCCAGGTCTGGTCTTCACCTGGTTTAGATACTTCCCAATTTGGTTGTTCTTTTCTACATTACTCCATAGCTTGTTATATTTAGTACAGTGACCAGAGCTGCACATAATAATCTTCATGTAGCCTTAGTTTTACCTATTTACCCTTGCATCTGCACAGATTTCTCACTGCAATCTTAATATTGCTTCACTTTCCCCAAGGCCCTGACTTCAAATTATTTATGTACATTGTAATGGCTCCAGCATTAATTCACCTGTGAACTTCTCTGCTAAAAGTATATTTTGCCATGAGTTAGAAAATATTCAGACATACACAACAATGTCCACACTACATCACATAACAAGTGTTCTAGGTGGGAACACCAAAGTTTCTCTCCACTTTGGTCAGTGAAGCATCTTCAGATTTCACAAAATATTTGCAGGTTAGGTTGCAGGCAGAAAACTTTATCCTGTGCTCTTCAGTAGCCAAAAAGGTAAGAAAACCTATTACTTCCAGAAAATTAACACAGTTTGTGAATTGCTGTTCTGAGAAAGTTAAAAATCACACAACACTTGGTAATAGTCCAACAGGTTTATTTGGAAGCACTAGCTTTCGGAGCGTTGCTCCTTCATCAGGTGGTTGTGGACTATAAGATCATAAGACACAGAATTTATAGCAAAAGTTTACAGTGTGATGTAACTGAAATTATATATTGAAAAAAACCTGGATTGTTTTTAGAATGACCATGTTAGTTTCAGTTCTTTCATATGTAAACCCCAGAACTTTTTTTTTAAAAAGTTACATTCTCAAGTAAACTTTAACAATAGGCGCCATGTCGTCTCATATAATGCATTGAAGGTGTGAGGTGCCCTGTGTGAGGCTGTGTATGCCCCAATGTTCAGACTGATTCTATTTCTAAAAAAGGGATTTACAGAATCTTACATGGATTCATGAAGTTTTTGAGCAAAACAAAATATGATTCTGCAAGTACAAATTCACCCTACAAACTTATATCTGTGTGTGTGTGTGTGTTGGGGGGGTGGGGGGGGGGGAGTGTATGTCCTCAACCGTGACCTTGGATTCATGTAACACTGCAGGTGACCCCAATGCACTAGACCAGAGGTGGGGAACCTTTTCATGTTGGAAGGCCGCATTATGTTAGTTGTAATCTAATAAGGCCGCATCCAAGAAACTTCAATTATATATTCTTCAAAATTCACATTATTTTGTAAAAATCAAACTACTAACTAAAAAAAAAGATAAAAAAAGTTAATTCTAAAGTTAACTAACCTTTTAATGACTTTGTTGTGACTGCTTTTTGCAGGAAAGTATTTGAATATTTGGTTGCAGCATGGAGGTCTGCAGTTTTAGCTGATCCTCTAGATGGGTATGTGTCATTTGTGACCTTAAGGGCGTCTTGATTTTGGTTAAGTAGGAGAATGTAGATTCGCAGCAATAAGTGGTTGAAAAGCAAGAAAGCATTTTTCGTGCATGTTGCCAAAGGCATGGATATTCTATTGCATTTTTCCATATTTCAATCGGATCTTTCTTAGCGTCAAATAAAACTTTAAAATGTCATCTTCTGAGAGCTCAATCAATTCCATCTGTAGTTCTTTAGGAGCCTTATGACTTACCAATTTTTTAATTGTGGCGGTCAGTCTGTGAGGATTATTTCATTGAATTTTCTTTTACTCTCTGGTACTTTAAATATATTAATTTTAAGATTAAAATAAAAATAATAAAGGATGAAAAAAATTAATAAAAAAATAAAAGATTTGTTCTGCAGGTTCCCCACCCCTGCACTAGACACACACACTCACACACACACACTCTCTCTCTCTCTCTCTCTCTCCCTACTAGACACACACACTCACACACTCTCTCTCTCTCTCTCTCTCTCTCTCTCCCTCCTACAGACTCATAGGGAGCAGGACCTGCTCCACCTGATGAAGAGGCAGCACCTTGAAAGCTAGTGCTTCCAAATAAACCTGTTGGACTATAACATGGTGTTGTGTGATTTTTAACTTTGTCCATCCCAGTTCAACACCGATACCTCCAAATCATTCTAAAAGATGGAGACTTAACAAACAATCCAGGTCTTTTAAAATATATGATTTCAGTTACATCATGCTTTAAACTTTTGCTATAAATTCAGTGTCTTACGATCTTATACTCCACAACCACCTGATGAAGGAGCAGCGCTCCGAAAGCTAGTGCTTTCAAATAAACCTGTTGGACTGTGTGGTTTTTAAGATTGTGCACCCCGGTCCAATACCTGCATCGCCAAATCATGTTCTGGAGAAGGGTCAGATCAGAATTGTTAATTCTGATTTCTTTCCACAGATGCTGGGAGACTTGCTGAGTTTTTCCAGCAATTTCTATTTTTTTGTTTGTGAATGCACTGCACATATCTCTGTGTTCAGCTGGCCTGATATGCATCCCTAATTTGAGAAGACCTGACAAAGTTCTGACTTCAGGCACAGAACTAGGGTGCGGGAGGGAAGAAAACTAAAGAGAAAAATGGGTAAGGAAGCTTGTTTGGTGAAAATTCCAGGGAATCCAAACATTGGAAGCTTTTACACAATCCTAAAACATGTAGATGATCGAGTATAATGTATCACATTCTGCAATTTATAACACTTTTTGCAGCCCAGTTTACAAAGAACATTTTGGACAATACTACCTGGCTGAAGTATGGGTCAAATGTCACATGAAGCCCAGTTCATTCATTATAAACTGGTTACAACACCACTTGGGACAGACTGCAACACAGGATCACATGGGAGCACAGGGCTGGGGGCTGGGAGCTGGGAGCACAGCCAGTTCCAAACAGCAACGGGTGTTCCCATATTGTTTGATGATCAGCAAAATACTTGCACAATCCTACAACTCTGCTGGGACTGCTCTGGAGATCACAACGGGTATTAATAATGTACAAGTCAAAGAGAAAGTAAATTTAAAGTGCTACTAAAATGATGCTCCCAAATTGAAAACATTACCCAATACATTTTTCATGTTATGACACACAAGGACTGCAATTAGATCTAAGATTATGAGGGCTAAAATGGGTAGATGAACAAAAGCCCATGAGAAACTTCCATGTGCCACATCAAAGACAATGCTGAGAAAGTAATAGAGATGAAAGGAACCACATTTACAACGTTTAGGGTGGGATGCCTCAAGGTTTGATTTCAATGGGCCAATTAAGAGGAAGGATACTTGCAATGGTTCTGCCCCTCCTCAGAAATGACCACCAGTTGCAAAGTATTTTGATGCAGTAACATTTTCTGATCTGTCAAAGTTATGTAAACTATCACTCTTCAAGGCCAGTCAAAGAACCCTGAAGACGGGTCACTGGACCCAAAACACTGACTCTGCTTTTTGTCTACAGATACTTCTAGATCTGCTAAGGTTCTGCAGCAATTTCTGTTGAAGTCAAAGAATTGCCAGCAGAGCTTGGGACTAAAGCATTTCAAGATCTGTAGGCTGGCAAATTGGTTCAGTGATTAAAATATATTGGGTAAACAAATGTTGGCACTGCCTTGTTTTGGAAAATGCAATTGGAAGATACTGAAACAGAGTGCCACATAATAATTGATGACTAAAATTCATGAAATCTTGTAGAAGTATTATGTGGATTACCAAATTCAACAGCAGAATAATAACACTAAAAAGTTATTTTATCTGTGTAATACCACTGATAATGACAATCTAAAGATATAAAATGTAGCAAGTCTACATACCTGCAGCACCAACAAATCCTCCCTTATTGCAATTCTCTGACTATATATCACAGAATGCATAAATGCTTGTAAAATAAAATATGTAGTTCAACATATTGGACTTAAATTGCTGAAGAATGGGAATATTTAGGTCTAACTGGCCAGCAAACGCAAATACTTAAGATTAACACAAATTATCAGTCTCTTCTGCTTACTTCAAAAATTTTCAGTGCACATTAGACTTCAATTCCCCAAACAAGATTGTTATGTTCAACCAAAACAGAGACAAACCTCAAATATTTGCACTTAAATACGTTGTTCTGCTTCTGCTCAATGAAAAGGTTTAAGCCGGAAAAAGGAACAATGATTTATGTTCTTGTTTTTTCTTGTGTTATGCTGACCCTATTTCACGTGCACTCGACCCAAAACAGCTTCACAAGTGAAACCTGTATTCCCAACAGAAATGGCTTTTAAACTTGACCCATGAAAAAAGGCAGGTTGAAAAATAAGCACTTCAGGATCCATCAAAGTACCCCATTGTATATTTAGGCACAAGCATAGATGCTAGTGGGGCAGCACGGTGGCTCAATAGCTAGCACTGCTGCCTCACAGTACCAGGGACCAGGGTTCAATTCCACCCTCAGGTACCTGTCTGTGTGGAGTTTGCACATTCTCCCTGTGTCTGCATGGGTTTCCTCCAGGTGCTCCAGTTTCCTCCCACAGTCCAAAGATGAGCGGGTTACGTGGATTGTCCATGCCAAATTACCCATAGTGCCCAGGGATGTGTAGGTTAGGTGGATTATTTGTGGGAAATTCAAGGTTACAGGGATAGGGTAGGGGGTTTAGTCTGGATGGGAAGTTCTTCGGAGTGTTGGTGTGGACTAGTTGGACAAAATTGCCTCTTTCCACACTGTAGGGATTCTATGAAAAGCCTAAAGACAAACATTTCCAAACAAAGTGCAGGAGCTATTCACCCAATTGAGTCTGTTCCACTATACAATGAGATGGTGGATGATTGGATAACTCCACTTTCCTGACTTTTCCCTATATCGATGATTCCCTTACTAACTAAAAATCTATTTCAGCTTTGAATGCACTAATAACCCAGCCCGGACAGTCGCATGTGGTAATGAATGCCATAGATTCACTATCCTCAGAGATGAAATTCCTCATCTGTCTTAAATGCCCAACCCTTTATTCCTAGATTATGTCCTCTGGTCCTAGGTACTATTAAATAAAAGAGTGGACAATCTGATTTTTCACCAGTCTTTCTTCAAAACTATAAAACCTGTTTTCTATGAATCTTCATTGTATGCTTTCAGCGAATCCATTTGCCAGTTGCCACCTAAAACTCTATAAAAAACATTTGGCTCCTTAATATCAGATCTACAGTATATATTGCTCAATATATCACATGAATCTCACTGCGATCAGGAAAGGAACTAAAAACATTAAGTTGCTTGGAAATCAAATTTGAAACTAAAACTAATCACGATTACCAAAATCCAATCAGTTTGTCATTTGTAAGGAACACTTTGACTGGGCCAGTGTATCACTTGCATTCCTGCCATTTCAAAAAAACATGGCTCAAGTACATATAAAAAGGCAACATAAAAGAGGGGAACCTTTTCATTAATTTTCAACACTAATCTGTAATCTGAAGTGCATGCAAGAGACTTGGATTTGCCCACTGTGTTCTTTTGCTACAGGTTACAACAACAAATTAAATCAGAGGCAAAAGCATTAACAGCACAAACACATTCTCACAATAATGTAGGAAATCCCTCAACTCAACACTAGCAAGAATAGAATACATTACTCAAATCCTCCCATCAGTCATGCAAATTCACTGAAGAATAAAACTTCAAACTTCTGTAGCATACTGATCTATTCTAAAACTCCAACAAGGCAAGATATCCAATTGTTGAACACTGTCGTGAGTGCATTAACATTCTAAAATAACACTTCATTCTCAATTGTGAAAATTCGTCCATTAATATTTCTAAATTTCTAATATTTCTAAACAATTAGTTAGGGAACAAACCATTTAAAAAGTTTAAAGTGAATGTCTTTCCACAGGACTGGAGCAGTTTAAAAGCAACATTTTGACTTTTATCTTATCAAAAAGCAAACATGAATCAGGAATTATGTGATTCGTGAAGGTAAAACAAGATAACTTCTCCAATTATGCCTGTCCTCTGACCCTGTTTCACTTGAAAATTATGTTTGGTGTTAACTTTCAACAATGATCAGGTCAATAAACAAATAAAATTTTCAAGATCTTGGCTGTGACACATTTCTTGAAACTAGCATTACATAGTAAGCACCATGGGCAGAATGTTATCAAGACCCATATGACATGGGCTATGGCAAGATTCATGGAGAATTGGGTAAGAATTCCAACAAGGCCTATCTTGTCTTCAAGAGCAACTGGCTGCATTTACCAAGCATTGAGAGGGGTTTCTCTCAACGCAGCAGTGAGTGGCCAAGTAAGATCATCACTTGTTAAATGCCTTATCAATGACAAAGCTCATATCATTAATATTTAACTTCCATCTTATCAAATGCATCAAACAAATTTGGGTTCAAGAATTCTCCACATCGAAGTCAGAGCAAGTGAACCTGGCGAATGCAACTCACCGCTGGCTGAGAACTGCACCAAACAGCATTTCAGGGCGAGTCCCGGGGTACTGGCTACATACACCCTCATTCAAACACAGGTATCGGACATTTGCCAACCTCTCAGGATCCTCTCCAATCCACTTGCATGATGTTTCGGATGTACAGGTCTGCAGTGCAGCGCACCTCAGCAACTAACATTGGAAGGCTGCAGTAGGGAAACCTTGCACATTCTGGACAGGCACTCAGCATTGGGATTGGACCAGCTGCATCTCAGAGTTTACTCTCTTGCTCACTTGATCCCTATCTGCAGGCTTTCAGCATCCTACCCTGTCTTGCCATACTGTGCCTGTTAGCATATTGACACATTTACCAGAGCCAAAAGGCATTGCTGTGTCGACATATTCATTTGTGCTGACACATAGGTCCCTACTGACAAGCAACTTGACTATCAGGTTTGGCAAGAAACATATCTTGCTGTACAGCAATGTAACACCTACAGCATGTGTCAGCTGCCTTTATGGCAAATGTGCTGCTTGTTTATTCAACCAAATGGCCATGTCAGAAAGTGGGTGTGAAGCTCATCTGCAGTCCAGAAAATGGTGGGTTATTCCCAGTCAAAGAATCCTGCTACCATCAGTCATGTGCACAGTCTACAGAGGTCCAGCAGCATAGCCACAGTCAACCCTCAGGCCAGGCACTGCCAAGGGATACATCTGACTACAGACCAACATGTGATAAATGGTCAGTCTGTAGGGCTTTCATAAGCAGTCGGGGAGCTGCAATGACAAAGACAGTGATTGGTAGCTGGCCAATCACTTAGGGGCTGTTTGAAGTTGTTCAGATGTTATGGTGAATACAGTCCCTAGGGGCCTGTGCATTGAGGGAAGTGTAAAACATGTCTGTCCAGGCATCAGGGGCAGGGTGGGATTACTGGCAATAAGGGTCTGGGAAGCAAAGCTGGTGGTAGGAGGTAGAGTCTTTGCAGAGGCAAGTGGGGACCAACACAGTGGCATGGGGGAAGGGAGAATCTCTACTGAATGCAATGGCAAGTTAAATAAATGATGGGAAGGAGGTCAGAATTCAGCAGGAACTCCCTTTTGGATGAAAGTGTTGGACACTCAGCCACAATGGAACCTTCACCAGGTAGGTGCACATGTTGCATCCCAGACTGCAGTGGAGCAGATGCTAGGGCTATTGAAGATGAAACTCCACTGCTTGGACCAGTCTAGAGACATCCTCCAGTATTGTCTGGAAAGAGTCTGCTGCATCATCCTGGCATGCTGTGTCTGCACAATTGGATCAGGCAATGATAGATACTGAGGAACTAGGAAAATGGGAGTAGTCTTCCAATAAGTAGGAAGATGATGTTGGGTGAAGAAAGCTTTCCTTGTGCTTGAGGGCTCAGCTGCATCAGGTGCTATAAACTAGACAGTGCATAGACTGGCACCCAGTTCTAGGCGATGACGGTGGGTGCAGCAGAAAATGATGAACTTTAGAATAGTTGCTTATCAACATGCCAGCATCAAGTTTGGATTGTGGGGGTGAACTGCAACCTCTACTTGTTTCATTTGTGTTCATTTTTGCCAGCTGTCAACAAAAGATCAGTGTGCACTGCAGGGGGGGGGGGGGGGGGGGGGGTGATAGAGTAATAGTGATTTAGGGCAGGCTTTTTAAAGAAGACATAGCTGAAGACAAACTGTGTGTCTGGTGGTTACACAGCAACAAGGGTGAGAGAATGGGGTTGTATGTGCGAGAGAGAGTGGTAGCCATGTTGTGAGCAGTGTGGATTTGTGATTACTATGCCATTACGTTCTTAGTGAGGGTCAAAAGTAAACTGCCAATCTTGTTTGGATATAGAGAGGCCTTTTAAATATGGCACTGGTGCAAGGGATACCAATCTTTTGGTGATATCTGCTAGTTGGCAAGTTGTTATGGGAATGGTGTGTGGCATGGGCAGACTAGATTCAGGGAGGGGTACAGAGAGAGAGAGAGAGAGAGAGAGAGAGAGAGACGCCATTGTGGTTAATGAGAAGAGTAATAAGATACAGTAAGAAATCTTGCTAGGTCTCACCGTGAAAAACTCTCCAAAAATATTCAACTCAACTGGCACTTTGCCTAGAAAAATTCAACCCCATCTGTCAACAATGGAATTTAATTACTGTAACTAAAATAATTACTACAAATGGAAAATCTTTTGTAAATGTTCAGTTGCTACATTGCAATCATGAAGTAACAAATCAGCTTTAAGAAAGAAATTGTCTGCACATTTTCCTACTAACTTAAATTTCTGACCTCCAAAAAAATTAAATAACAATTAGAAACATTTCACAACAATAACATTCAAATTATAGATTTCTTTTTGTGGAAATTCAGTCAGATTAAATTAAAATTGAACTGTTCAAGATTTGGTACCATATTATATTAACTTCTGTAAGAAACCACACAAAATGTTCACAATTTATTAACCTTATTTATTCCAATTACTTACTTTAAGTAATAAAGGATATTTGCAGATTCTCTGTATTGGGGTTAACAAATAGCCTTCCAGTGGTATATCTGTGGTCTTCATTCCTCCCAGAACCATGCAGTTCTAAAAACAAAGTGGGACTGTTAGTTCACTAAAACAATTTTACATGCACAGATACTTGAAACAACTGACTCCCCAGGTGACTATGTGAATTTTGAGTCAAATACTATACCCAGAAAAGGGGTTTGGTATTTTGGAACATTCCTGCTTCAAGACTTTACCTAAATTGCAGACTCAAATTAGCCTCATGTCCAAAATTATAAATATATTCATTCCTCTCATAGCAATGTCTGCGTAAACAAATAAATATTGAATCTTGGGTTTAGTATTCAAAGTACTACAAAAACTACATAATATTCTCAAATAGTTTATAGACTTGACCAGGGACCTTACAAAATAGGATTAAAATCAACATCAGAAATATTTTCAACTAACCAAACATAATTTTCTGAATGCACAAGGTTTATATCAATATTTATAGTAGTATACAACTGAGGAAGGGTAATTGTATTAGGCAGTCCAACATGAACCAATTATGCAGATAATATTCAAATAAACACATGACCATGCAATTTTTAAAAGAGGCCATGCAGCTTACCAAAAGCATTGCCCGCACTTCAGGTATTTTGTTCAATTCCATTAAAAGTCTCAAGGCTTTTTCGTGATTGCTACAATATTCTTGATAGACACAAAATCGGTCTTTCTACAAATAAATACAAAGATGACAATAGTATTAAAGAAACTGTTTATGTGCAATAGTTTATAGTTGCTCAATTTAAAATTTATATTTAGTGGAATGCACCATGGGAGAATAATGTATTCTGGTTTATATGATAAAGTATGATTCTTTAGAAAGAAAAGCATGCTAAACAGTTGGATTGTAACAACTCAGACATGGGTGAGAAAAAAAATGAATTTCATTCACTCAGGCATCACCTTTTCACAGTGATTGCACCTTAACAGGCATGACAGGCCAAATGGCTTCCTTTTGTACGATACAATCCTCACTGAACCATAATAGAAAGTTCCATAAGCATCACATACCTATTCAAGTCCATATATTAGTTATAGTATTAGTATATGAAACTTATGTAGAACCAAGGTTAAATCATTGCTGTACAAAAGGTGAAGGTGTGATCCAACGTGAAACAGCTCCAACTTATTGCACAATATCCTATCCAGTCAGCTCAAGGTGTCACTGCTGCAGGCATGATATAGAGGTAAGTATAGTGATTGTAAGGAGGTTAGCCAGGTGGACCTCACGGAATATGATTTTGAATGGTCATGGACTGATCATTAGTTTAGAAAACCCACAGCCTAAAAACTTTTACAGTGACTTTAGAGGAGATCTGACGAGGTCAGAACAAAATACAGTTTTTCTCCTAGAAAGTAATGTAGGGCAGTTCAGGGAAAGATAGACTGTACCTTGGTGTAAGGCTTAAATTGTAAAACTTCCAGACCAGAGATAGTTGGTTAGAAAACTGCAGATTATTTAAAAGCTGAGAAAGACTAAGCTTGCATTTGTTTTAAAAAAAAAGAGGATTCATGGAAGAGAACTTTGCTGGAGAAAAGCATTTAAATCAAACCAAAAAAAGTGGCATAACAGAATAATTTATCAAGATTTGAAACACTGAAAATAGAACCAAAAATAATACAAGGAAAATATCATGCTCCTATTGTATTAAGACTGACATGCCAAAGCCAATGAAAACGTGAGACCCAAATGTCTGATGAACTCTCAGAATAGAAGGCATCAGGAATACAAGGTACTAAAATTATAGCAATAGTTCAAAGACTTCATGTTTCTTTAGAATGTATTACAAAGATACAGATGACTATAAACAGAGAAGAAAAATGTTTTTTGATATTGATTTGTAGAATCAGACCACTAGGAGGTTCTTGGTATTTTGTCTCAAAAAGAAATCTGTGCCACAGGGATTAATGCTGAGACCACAATAATTTATGACATGTAGTGATTGCTTGGATAAGGAAAGGTACCATAGTCATATTGGAAAAAGTAGGTGGGAAGGCAAGTAGTGAGGTGGTAATAAAATCTCTACATAGGGTTAAGTTCAGCGAATGGGCAAAAATTTGGCAGATGGAATACAAGGTGGGAAAGTACGAGGTTATGCTCTTGGACAGGAAGAAGAGAAGAGCTGAAGGTTATTTAAATGTAAAAAGACGCAGAAAGCTGTAGCACAGAGAGATTTGGAAGTTCTTGCTCATGAATCACAAAAAGCTAGCATCTAAGTTCAGCAGGTAATAGGAAAGGCAAATGGAAAGTTGGCCTTTATTTCAAAGGAAACGTATACACTGGAATGTCTTGCTGAAACTATGTAAGGCCCTAGTTAAATCACAGCTGGAATACTGTGAACAGTTTTCATCCCCTTAGCTAAGGAAAGAAATACTAGCATTTGGAGGCAGTCCAGAGAAAGTTCACTCGGTTGATCACAAGTATGGACGGATTGTCTTATGAGGAGTGGTCAAGTAGCTTAGAATTGTACTCACTGGGAGTTTAGATGAGAGAAAAGAGATCTTATTGAAACATATAGATTTTCAGGGGACATGACAGTGCAGATGCTGAGAGGTTGATTCTTCCCCTAGGCACTGTGTTACGTATATTCAAAATTGAAATAGACAGATTTTTCATGAGTAATGCATCAAGGGTTTTGGGGAAAAAGACAGAAAAGTGGGTTTGAGGATTATAAGATTATCCGCAATCTGATGGAATGATACAGCAGACTTGATGGCCAAATGGTCTACTGCTGCTCCTACCTCCAATGGTATTATAGAAAGGTAATTCTTTGATCCTTCAAATCAAGCAGGTAAACCAATGAAGATATTGGGACACCCTGCAGGAAGTCATTCACTGACCCTGGGGATGATAAAGTTGATCTTCTAGAGTGGTTAATGAAAGGGAAAAAAAACAATTCCATTACGCAGAATTCAATTAAAGAGCAACGTATTAAATTTAGATTTAAATGTTGTTTTTTCCTTTGAGAAATGTCCTGTCTGTTCAAAAATACTGACTTCAACAAGCATGGAGCAAAAACCAGTAAAGGTCAAAGAAAGTGAGGTGGCACAGAAGAACCATGCCGGTTTGTTTCCTGACTGTGTTGTCACTAGATTTCAAGCATCTGCAATGTCAACCATCCTGCCATCCAGTCACTGAAAAGGTGTTTCATGTCATATGCCAACTTGTTAAGAGTTGGCCTATGATATTCTTGGCGTTTCACAGGCTTTGATAGTAGCATCCTGGCTCTCAAGACAATAACAATTGGCCAAGGTCTACTCCTCAGGGAGTGTAAAGAACATGAGTTATTTTCTTTTGGCCATGTGGGGGTGGCAGGGAGTGGCGGATGTCATGGGTAGTCAGAGACAAGGACAAGGGGTGTGGCTTTCAGACACCATCATCGAACCCCATCAATTTCTCTAGTTGCCTGCAAGTTGAAGAAAAAGGAGTGCCCCCCACCATCCCACAACCAAAATTTCCCAGGTTGGCCTTGTCATCAAGTCGTGCAATCAGCCAATTTTCCCACTTGCTTACAAGACTGGTTCTTTGGTCCTGCTGGTGAGTTAAGGCCTTTAAAAGGCCTTAATAGCTGGCATGACAAGAAATTCCCCATTGGCCTGCTTACCCAGTACTAAACTGCGGAGTTAGCAAGAAGAGGACAGGTATTGTCCAAGGCGTAGTTGCCTAATTATTTCCCTCTCACCACCTCCAGGGAGAGAAAAATTCGACTCTTGGAGTCAAATTTTGTTTTTTTTATTTACAGGAGAAATCTGAAGTGTAACAGGAAGATTAATTGTTTATAAGCACAATACCTTCTTCACTCAAAATTTAATTCAACACAACAGTTCTTGACCTCAAAATTAATTGACCTTATTTGGTTAAAAAGTTAGCAGTAATTTAAAGTCAATATGTACAGACTGTCCCCAGGTTGTGACTGGGTTCTGTTCCGGATCACAAGTCCAAATATAATGCAGGACACTGTAAAGCAGCCATTTGTAAGTAAAGGAAATATTCATCTATTGGATCTTTAAAGCCTCTGTATGGGAGTGCATTCATAAGTGCAAACATTTGTAAGCCCGATATTTGTGAATCAGAGACTGCCTGTATTCATGCCTTATTACACAATTATGCTAGTTAAGTGAGTTGCCTGAAGGCAATTATGAGAGTTGGCCTCCAGGAAGATGCTTTTCCCAATACGGCAATGATTTCTATCTCCCATATTGTAAGAAATTGGGCTTGGTTATTGTGGCATTGAAGAATACAACAGACATTTATTACAATTAACTATTGTGTACAAACACCATATTCAGACATGCAAGTGTCTCGAATAGTATTAAGCTGTTCGATACAACAGACCAGTATGCTCTGGAGAGGAGTTACAATCCTCTCCAGACCTACAGCCTGCAGTCATGGAAATCAAATCAATGAGAATGCCAACACTGCAGAAAACCCTCAAAAAACCTATTTTATTTAAGTGAAATGTAACTGAATATTTAAATGGAATACTAACTTAATGACTGCTACTAAATACACCCTTGATTACCCCTGAGAAGCTGGTTTTATATTTGTTGATTATAAATTTTCTCCAAATGATAACAAGACATTTTTGGTTTTCTTCAAATGCTTTCATCTAAGCTTCCAGCTTAATGCAAATAATTTACTTCACCATCTGAAGATATAAACTAATAATGAAGGGAATTAAGACTTCTGAATTTGCTGTGTGTGAATATCTCAAATGGAACCTGATATCATTGCTGCCTATCTACTGGCAGGCTCAGCCTCAGAATTGAACTGAAAGGGAAAACAATGCCTCAGAGATCAGTAGATCTTTGTGGCTGGCTTTCTAGGAGATCAGAAGTAAACACTGCATTTTGCTGCTGACCTCAAACTCCTGGCCAAGTGCATCTTTGACTGGGAAATTTAATTAAACTAATTAACACAGCTTAGTAAAGGACTGGTTAAATTTACAAACATATGCAGCTTCTTGATAACCATTTGTGCATATTCAGCAAAACTAATTGCCTTTCCCATGATCCTCCATTAAAGTACAGGCAGCATGTTTGCAATATGCCAACAGCATGAATATCAGAGTTTTCCCAGGTGAAGGGTTTTCTTGTATACAAGAATACAATTTTAAAAGCTTTATCCACTCAAAAAGCAGCTAAAGACGCTAAATTCTGGTGTAAGCAAAGTGTTAATCCTGTACTGAGTGCCCCATCTTGAGTCTAGAATAAATGGTCCTATTTACATTATTCCAGAATAATTTCAAGGAAGATTATCTTACTGTCAAGGGAATAAAAGTGCACTCAAAAAATTTTACAAACAAATTCAATGTGGAATGATCTAATATTGCATTATATGTCATATTTGATTTTCAGAAAGACCAAAAAGCTCACATCTCCTGGGTGACCTGACAATTCATTAAATTCCAACAATTCTTTTTCTATAGAAACTAAGAAGTTTTACAGGCCATGTGAAATACACAGGGCTTTGCAGAGAGCGACTAAACCTCACTGAGATTCATCATTATTTCTTATGTACAATGCTCAGAGACATATTATGTTATTCCATAATGAAATGAACTTCATCACTCAAAATTAATAGGCAGGCAAATTCTCCTCTCAAAGTCCCCAAAAGCCCATGAATAATTCAGTGGGAAGGGCAACCAATTAGAGAAAAGCTGATCTTATATTTCGAATCTACAACCACTGAAGGTTCTCTCTTGCACTGGTCACTACTAGGCTCAAGTGGAGATGCAGTTAGCTGGTTAAGAAAGAAAAGGTAAATGAGCACGGCAGCCAGGGTGGGTTGGGGCCTTTTGCTGTGGAGTAGAGTTCTAGGGGCACTGGGGAAGCCACTGCCAGTGAGTTGAGGCTCCCACTGAAGTTAGAGAGCCACTTGCCAGATCTGCCCAGCCAGTGAGTGGGGATAAGGGTGACAGAGGGAGGTTGCAAGGTGATAGGAGGACAAGGCTGCTAAATGGAGACAACTGTTGTAAAAGGCATCACCAAAAAGAAATCTCAGCTAACTTCAAGAAGCAGCCAAGAAAACTTTAAATTACTGAGTTTCAAATGGAAGTAGAACGTCTAGGTTAAGGCTATATGTATATTCAGGAGCTAATATATAGGAAAACATAGTGGGGTTCTACTGCAAGGAATTCAAGTGTTAAAATTCAATCAGAGACGCTGTAAACAAAATGTTTCTGAGCTTTATGCACACATGACACAAATGCATTTGCCACAACCTCAGCAGCAAGTGTTCATGGCAGCAAATGGAAGGGTACTTTGGATGATGGCCTTTTGCATATAGAAGTCTGTGCCAGTTACTTTGGCAAATAAAAAAAAACATTTGTTACCAACTTATGCTTGTTCTGTCAATTCAAATACTGCAGTGTCTACAAAAATAATGTTTTCCTTCTGTAGTGTGGCTTTAAGTTTAATGTAGAATTGATCATAATTGAGGATCTTGATGAATTCTACTACTGCTGCTCTGACAAAATGTATGTACTACATAGGGCAACACAAAAACAGAAGGTATTGTCACTTTAAGACTATGTTAGCTAACTTAGCTAAAATGAAATAAAAAACCTGAAAATAAAAAAAAGTCACTCGTGACAAAGAAAGCTACTCTCAAAAAATCTCACAAGGAGCCCTCCTGCTTCATATGTATGAAACCGCTGATAATTTAAGTATACAAGTGCAGTAAAAACAGCTTGCTGCTTCAGTTTTTCATTACCAACAACATGACAGCAAAAACAGCACGTTCAAAATATTTTTCTTTGTGAAGTGCATTTAATCCACTTCAAGAGGCTTGTGAAGTTACAAATTACATGCGAGTACAGTCCCAAAGAGATAATTCAAAAATATTTTAATTTTAAAATATCACCCTCAGCGGCAAAGCAGGACTGCATGCAGTCAAAAATATTAACAATCCCAGTATGCAGTCTAGCCATAAAATTATAGGGAACAGGTACACACTCCTTTTAGTTTGGCACTTATAGCCCACTAATTTCAAAAATATGTTGATATATTCTTGCAATATTTGAGGATCCAATGAGTAACATTTAGTCCATGACAACAGGTATAATTCTGACATTTCCAGGGCCATCGCTGACAAGGCCAGCATTTGTTACCCATTCCTAATTGTCCTTAAACTGAATGGCTTGCTCGGCCATTTTAAAGGGTGATTAAATGTCAACCACATTGCTGTGGGTTTGGAGTCACATGTGGTTCAGACCAGTCAATGATGGCAGATTTCCCTCCCTTGAGGACATTAGTGAACCACATGGGTTTTTACAACAGTTGACAACAGAACCCCTGCAGTGATGTTTTAGGACTAAATGGGCGACCTCTAACAACCAGGATTTTGCTGGGACTGCAGAGTTTGAATTATAAGGAAAGGGTGAATAGGCTGGGGCATTCTCGCCCTGGAGCAAGGGTAACAACATAGAGATTTATAAAATCATGAGTGGCATGGGAGGGGTGAAGAGTCCCAGGTCTTTTTCCTCGGGTGACAGAATTCAAAACTAGATGGCATAGATTTAAGGTGAGAGGGAAAGATTTAAAAATGACCTGAGGGGCAACCTTTTCATGGAGAGGGTGGTACATGTATGGAACGAGCTGCCAGAGGAAGTGGTGGAGGCTCGTACAATTGCATCACTTAAGAGGCATCTGGATGGGTATATGAATAGGAAAGGTTTAGAGGGACATGGGCCAAGGGATGGCAAATGGAACTAGGTCAGATTATGATACCTGATCAGCGCGGACGAGCTGGATTAAAGGGTCTACTTGAATGCTGTATGACTCTAGGACTCTATAACCATAAATACCTTCCTTTGTGCTAGGTATAATTCCAACCAACTTTCCTTATGATTTCTCATTGTCACCAGTTGTGTTTGGGCTCCTTGAACATCTGGTCAAATGTAGCCTTGACGTGAAGAACAGCTACTCTCACCTCACCTCTGGAATTCCGCTATTGTGTCCACGCTTGAACCAAGGCTACAATGAGATCAGGAGCTAAGGGGCTCTGACAGAACCCCAACTGAGTGTCAGTGAACAGCTATTGCTGAGCAGGTGCTGCTTGAAAGCATATTGACCTAGAGTAATTGATAGGGCAGTAACTGACATGCTAAAATTGTTCAATTTGTGGACAAGGCAATAGTGGGAAATTTTCCATATTGCTGGGTAGATGCCAGCATTGTAGCTGTACTGGAACAGCTTGGTGAGAGGCTCAGCTAGCTCTACAACTCAAGTCTTCAAAACTACTGCCAGAATGCTTTCACGGCCTGTAGATTCTGTGGTATTCACTGCCTTGAGTAGTTTCTTGATATCACATGGAGTGAATTGAACTGTCTGACTACTGGCATATGTGATACTGGTGACCTCCAGATGATCCAGCTCTGCCTCCTCCAGTCAGAAGTACTTGTTAGTTGCCGATGTTTCAACTTTGTCTATTTCATGGATGAGCTGGTCTCCCCAATTATTGAGGATGCAGACAGTTATGGAGCTTTTCCCTTCCATTAGTTGGTCATGGCTGGAGATTTAATGCTTAATCTGATCTGATGTGTGTGGGATCTGTCGATTGCATGCTTCCAATTTCACCAGTTGACTCCTAAGTTTTAGGTATGCTTTGTACAGTCCTGGCATGGCCTCCTGCACTCTACTTCAACCTAAACGTTATTCTCCCAGCTTCACAATAATGGTACTGTGGGAGATATGTCAGGCCATGAGCTTACAGATTGCTTCTGAATACAATTCTGCTATTGATGGTGCACAGCACATGCCCAGTTTTGATCTGCTGGAGGTGTTTGAAATTCGGAGGTGGTGGGTGGCAACCAGCAAAAGGTTTTCTTACCCATGTTCAATCTGATGCCATGAGACTTAACAGGATCCAGTGTCTTTGTTGTAGACTCCTAAATGGCATTTGCTGACAGTCAGTATAAAATTGAATGAATGAGCTTATGCTCGAAACGACTCCTCTGCTCCTCGAATGCTGCCTGACCAGCTGTGCTTTTCCAACACTACACTCTTCGACTATGAATTAAGAATGGTCAAAATGCAACACAAATGCTGACAAACTTCCAGTGTTTCCCTCCAAAACACTTCCAGTGTTTCCACCTGCAGACTACAACGGTGGATCTAAAATTGTGACAGGGATATAGATAAACCCGACACAAGTTGAGGGATGCCAAATTTAAAAGTTGAAGTGAAAGGACAAGAAATGAGATTCACAAAAGAATACAACTAAAATAAAAACTGGTCCAACTCACAAACTGAAGGAAGATATTTCCAAGTTCATGTTGAGGTTGTGGTTCTGGTTGTAAATGGTACTCAAGAGCTGCCAAGAACAACTTATGCACATCAAGTATCTCTTCAATGTTAGAAAACAAAATCTGAAGATAAAAATAGAACATAATCATTATTAGGAAAGTCTTATCTTCATACTCAAGAACAAAACACTAGCTTTTTTCCTGCTGAATTCAAGTGAATGTGTATGTTGTGAGCAAATGGTTAAAAATGTTCTTCAGAATCCACCCCAATTTCTAGATTAGATAAGATTTAAAGCCCATATTTGCACAGGAAGTTAATATGAAACCATTTGGGTGTAACTTCGATAGTGCTATGTTAGAAAAAGAAACAAATCTAGGTCTTGTCTTTCTTGGAGTTGTGCCCTGCATAAAGCAGATTTAAAAACTTCTTCACAAAGAAGAATATTCCTCTAGTTCCTCATTGTAAGAAAAGACATTAACAATGCAATAGCATTTGGGTCCTAACTGTAGCTTCTTACGTATATAGAGTCAAATTTGTGAACTATTCCAGCAACTACAAAGGGAATATTGATATTTCTCCATAGAGAAAGAGAGAGCGAAGTAAAGTATAAAATGTAGGCCAACAAATATAGTCCATTAACATGTGCAAGAGCTTGGTAAGTAGTGGCTAGGTATGCATTAATTGCCAACCCTTTTAACTAACAAAACGGAGAAAGGAGCAAAATATTCACTGTAGAAGACCCCAACTATATTTCCTTTAATCTGCAAAGATTTCTTTATACATCAGGTTGAATTATTTAAACCATTGTGTTTGTTCTATTATAAATGAGTTTTCACTAGACTCCCAACAACCACAGAACAAATCCAACAATACAATAGACCATTAAGAAATGCTGCTAATGCAGGTTAAGTTTTTACTACAGTCCCACCTTGAGATGTTCTTCAGTAATTTGCTTTTCTGATTTGTCGCCATCATTCTGGTGATTTCTGTGCAGGAATGACTACATGCAGAAGAAAAGCTTAAATTACTTATATGAAAGTTAATGTATACAACATACATGAAATTCTTCATGTACAAAATTTTAAAATTCAATACATTTAAATTTTCATAATTCTTACAAGTATATTTGTTATCAGTAGGCATCAGTATTTTAGTAAAAGCAAAAACAGGAAGCATGATGCACAAGACATTTAAAAAGTCTTTGGTCACAGGTTTCAGGTTTAATCTTGTCCGTTGACAATACTGATCTGTTAAAAGGAGAGGATGTTGATTTCATTAGCTAAACAGAAATAACAGCTAACAAGTTATTTCAAAGAGGGCATCAACAATCAAAAGTAAATGTCTGACATATAGGTGCTACTGAAACACCTATAATCATCACGGAGCTGAACAAAACATATTGTTTAAAGACAAGATCCTTCACAATGTGTTGTTTAAATACAAGATCCTTCGCAAGTCTAGAGAATGAAGAATGGAGCGGTGCAGTTGTAAAATACTCCCTTACTCCACTCTCAGAACATTATCTAACACTTAGGGAAGAAAGGTGCTCAATTGGTTTTAGCATCAGTTTATTATGAAGAAGTCTTCAAGTCTTCATTGTTAAACCAAATTTGATTCTTTAGCTTTTCCAATTTTAATGGTACATTGTGCCATAAGATGAAAGAGATTTTTTTCAGTTTCATAATTGCAGTGCTAAATTGCTAACTATGCCTCTCAAGCTCTCAATCATCTGACAGTTTAACAGTTTGCACTCCTTCAGAAAAAATAAGCACTTCCACCTTATACAATTTGAAGAAATTGCACTCCACTTCTGTTGGTTGAGTTCTCAGATTAATGTTCGTATACTATATCTATGGCACGTTTGCTTAACCTTCACCTTGGATTGGTGATGATTGAACAAAGAGTCCATCCACTTGAATACACCTAAGTGGTTACCTAAGAAAGAGAACTATAAAGTACCTTGAATTATGCAGTCATCACACTTCCTCTTAGCAGATGAAATGATCATGGGCTAACATTTAGACAGAGTTCAATCACCTAAGAAAATACTGAAATAGATTTGTCGAGAGTTTAATTTCTGTTTGCAAAAATGAGACGTTTCCAATTGTTCTGGCACAATCAGCCAATCATTCACAAGTTATGTGTTTGCATATTGGGACATGAGCCAATCTGAAACCACAAAATTCCAGAGGCATCTCGCTGGCACACCGAATCACATTAAGACAACAATTGGAGAACAGACCCTTGGTTGACAGAGTTCTTCATGATTGGTTTTCTTTGCAAATATGACAGGTTTACCTTAAGCTATTGGCTGCTTGAGATGCAAAACTGCTCATTGACCTCAGTACAGAACAGCTAGTGATAGCCTTTATAATAATAATCAATATTACTTCACAAGCAGAGTTCAAATGGAGCACTTTAGATGACAGCAAAAGCACTCAATTTCTGCACTCACTTTCCTGTTTCAAGGCAAATCACTGAGGTAGAGTTTAAAAGTTAAGGTTATATCCATTAAAAATTCTACATATGCATAATCGTTGTTAATGATAATTGTGTGTAAATCACACATTCTCGACATGCTCGTATGGTCATTTTCAAGATGGATTTCTTTTTAAGATGAGATGATATTTGAGTTAAATAGAAAGGATTAAAGCTTTGAAAAGAAGAAAAGTGAAGATACAAAAGAGGATACAATACTGAGATACCATGTTAAATGATAGTCACGTGTTCACACAAACGTAACTTGCATAGAAATTAAGTCAAAACAATCTGCAGTATCTCATTCAAAAGCTGCAAAATTCAATCACAAAATTCTGTTACTGTTAACCTAAGTCTTTGCAAAGTTGCCTTTAATTTGTGAGAGTCTTGCCAACCACAAAACTACAAAAGGTATTATGTCTAGTTCATGTCTACAGGAACATGATCTGATGTGAGATAGTTAAAACAAAAGCAGTCCTCAACAAAGTCTGCCGAGCGTGTAAGCATTCTCTTACAATGCAGCGTAAAGCATGTGTCACACATGTAAGACTCCAGAAGTACTTTATGGTGAAATATACTCCTGTGAATGAGATCCAAATCCAAATCCAAATGGGCAATACTTCAAAAATCTAGTGAGGGAGCAGGAAACTGAAATCGTTGCTGCACAACAACAAAATACAGAAGTTCAAAACAATTAGAAGCAAGTCTGATAAAGAAAGGCACAGCGAACAGAAGCAGCCACATAGCAAACACCTTGCAAACCAAGAGACCTGTCGCCTAACAGCTCAGCAATCTGGAAATCAAGAACTGGCTTCTTCATTCACCAATTGTGCAACACAGCAATAAGCATTCCTATGACCTTCACCTAATCACTAAAACAAAAATCACGAGTGGACTATTTTGCAGGCCAGTTTGAAACAATAAAAAGGAAATACACAAAATATTTTCCACCCTTCAGTGAGCAGAGAATATGAGTTAAGGTTTTAGGTTTGCTTGGTTCAAAAACCAAGTAAGGGTTATCCCCAAAATGTCAACCCATCTGCCTTTCTCCAAATGTTCACTGATCCACTGTGCATTTCATGCATTTGTCAGAACATCTAAATCCAGGAAAATGTGGTGCTGCTGCCCTGTTACAAAATGTGCGGCTATGAGAAGTAGGTCAACTGCCTTTAAGTAGCAGCAGCAGCAGCAGCAATAGCAGCAATCAAGTGCACAGTAATTAGTATTGGTTCCAATTATCTTTTGACTCTGATACCAAAATGCAAAATACAATTGGACCTTTGCACGTGTTCAGCAAACAGAGGCAATCGTGTTCTGACACAAGTCACGGATCATTAGTTCTCAAAATATTTGATGGGTTAGGCCACTTTTGCAATATTGCGTGCAATTCTGGTCTTCTTCCTATTGGAAGGATGTTGTGAAACTTGAAAGGGTTCAGAAAAGATCAACAAGGATGTTGCCAGGGTTGGAGTATTTGAATTATAGGGAGAGGTTGAATAGGCTGAGGCTGTTATTCCTGGAGGCGGAGGGATGGCCTTATAGAGGCTTATAAAAACATGAGGGGCATGGATAGGATAAATAGACCAAGTGGGGTGGGTGAGTCTATAACTCAAGGGTATGCATTTAAGGCAAGAGGGGAAAGATATGAAAGAGACATGAAGGGCAACTTTTTCACACAGAGGGTGGTACATGTATGGAATGTGCTGCCAAAGGAAATGGTGGAGGCAAGTACGATTGCAACATTTAAAAGGCATCTGGATTGAATACATGTATAGGAAGGGTTTGGAGGGATATGGGCCGGGTGCTGGCAAGTGGGACTAGATTAGGTCGGGATATCTGGTCAGCATGGACAAAGGGTCTGTTTCCATACTGTACATTGCTAGGACTCTATGAGTGACACATATTTTAAAAAGATTAATCACAGACACTCTTTGGCATGCGTAATATGAAATTAAAACTCATTCATACATGCAGTGATCAAGCTTTTAAGAAAACCGATGATGTACTCGCAGATACCAATTAAATAAATTCAGCTTTCTAAATGCAGAGTTTGCCTTCTGCAGTCAAAACCTGTAGAAAGCATAAATGAAGCCTGCGGAGTATGACATTATTCCTCTGACCACTTTGTCACACATTTAATCTTGATCATTGTCCAATCATAAGTGATGTTTTTGCAGACTCAGTGGAAGGTGTGTGGACTCCAGATTCAGAAATATGGATAAAAAGATCACATCTTTCTAGTTTATCTTAATCAGTTACTTCACAGCAGTTCAGAAAAAATAATTCCTCAACTAGGATTTTGCTAACATTATTGTTTTTGCTGCATATTCTCTAAATTAAGACTGGTATCGAAATATGATATCACCTCAGAGTTTTGGGGCAGAGCCAAATAAATTTAATTTTCAAAAAGTCTGCAATAAATGAAATTTAAAAACAGCTCTGTAATTACATAATAAAACATGATATTTTTGGCTTTTAATCTCTGGATCATGTTCTGCAGTCTAATACTTGGTTTCCGTAACACACATGTAGCAGACTAAGTGATGCAAGTACATTAACTATTGCAAGCTTCTGTAATTATTGTTATGATTCACATCAAGACCAATATTTCTCTAAATGAAAAGAAATTTGAACTATCATTTGATTTCTGAAAGAGTGACATGTTTTTAGACTTGTACTGCAAAGACAAAGTACAAATGACTAAACAGTATATTTGTAAGAAAGTTTGCTTTGAATTACAAACAGTACCTACCTTTTCCACTTTTAAGTACAAAAATCAAACCGGATTCACAGGTGCACATCAATCAGATTATCAATTTTTTTGGACCTAGTCCAAAGAAATTAGTTTTCAAGAGTTGCTCGGTCTGCTCCTTTCCTTTAGCAGCATGGTAACTTTTAATTTCAGACCTGTTTTTTTCATGGTGCAAGTTATTCCAGGTAATGATCCATTTTATATAATATTAACGAACCTTCCAGTTACATTTGAAATCCAGTTGAACTTGGATTTTGCAACCTGAGCCACCTTCCCATTCATGTTAAGTTTTTATTCATTTGTGGGATGTGGGCATTGCTGGCTGGCCAGCATTTATTGCCCACCTCTAGTTGCCCTTGAGGAGGTAGTAGTGAACTGCTTTCTTAAACCACTGCAGTCCACCTTTCGTGGGTGGATCCACAATGCCATGCAGGAGGGAATTCCAGGATTTTGACCCAGCGACAGTGAAGGAACAATATATTTCCAAGTCAGGATGGTGATTCGCTTGGAGGGAACTTTCAGGTGTTGGTGTTCCCAAGTATCTGCTGCCCTTACCTTTTGAGACGGAGGTAGTTGTGGGTGTGGAACATGTTGGCTAAGTATCCCTGGTGAATTTCTGAATTGCGTCTTGTAGACAGTACATGCTGCTACTGAGTATTGGTGGTGGACAGAGTGGATGTTTGTGGATATGGTACCAATCAAGTGGGCTATTTTGTCCTGGATGGTGTCAAGCTTCTAGAGCATATTTGAAGCAACATCCATCCAAGCTAGCGGGGAATATTTCACCATACTTCTCACTTGTACCTTGAAGATGGAGGACAGGTTTTTTTTTTAGGGGGGTGGGGGGGCAGGGGGGTCACTCGCTGCAGTATTCCTAGACTCTGACCTGCTGTTGTAGCCACTGTGTTTTTGTAGCAAGTACAGTTGAACTTCTGATCCATATAAAGCCCAGGGTGTTGATCGTGGGATTCAGTGATGGTAACAGCATTGAATGTCAAAGGGCGGTTATTCAATCATCTCTTATTGGAAATGGTCTTTGCCTGGAATTTGATTAGTATGAATGTTTCTTGCCACTTGTCACCCCAAGCCTGGATATTATTGAGATCTTGTTGTATTTGAACACAGACAACTCCAGTATCTGAATAGTCACAAACAGTGCTGAATATTGTGCAATCATCGGTGAACATCCTTACTTCTGATGTTATGATGGAGGGAAGGTCATTGTTAAAGCAGCTGAAGATAGTTGGGCCTCAGACACTATCCTGAAGCTGAGATGACTGACCCCCAACAACCACAGCCATCTTCCTAGGTGTCAGGTATGACTCCAACTAGTGGAGAGATTGCCACCTGATACCCATTGATTTCAGTATTGCTAGAATACCTTGATGCCAAATTCAGGCAAATGCAGCTTTGATATCAAGGGCTGTTACTCTCACCTTTGAAAGTCAGCTCTTTTGTCCATGTTTGAACCAAGAATACAATGAGGTCAGGAGCGGAGTGGCCTTGTTGGAACCCAAACTGGGCATCAGTGAGCAGAAAAGTGCTGAGCAGATGCTGCTTGATAACACTGTTGATGATAGCTTCCATAACTTTACTGATGTTCAAGGTTAGACTGATGGGTTGGATTTGTCCTGCTTTTTTTTTTGTATACAGGACACACCTGGCCAATTGTCCACATTATTGGGTAAATGTCAGTTTTGTAATTTTTGCAAGAGCTTGGCTACAGGATCAGCAAGTTCTGGAGCAGAAGTCTTCAGTATTACTGCCAGAATATTGTCAGAGCCATTAGTCTTTGCAGTATCTAGTGCCTCCAACCATTTATTGATATCATATGTAGTAAATTGAATTGGCTGAAGATGAGTACTTGTGATGCTGGTGACCACTGGAGGAGGCCAAGTTGGATAATTCACTCAGCACTACGAATGCTTCAGCCTTATCTTCTGCACTGATGGATGGGCTCTCCCATCAGTGGCGATAAGGATACTTATGGAGTCTCCATTTCCAGTGAGTTGTTTAATTGTCTACCACCATTCATGACTAGAGGTAGCAAGACTGTAGACCTGTGTAGTGAACCAGAAAGACTTTTGGCCTCTAGGTTTTGGATTAACTATGTCTGAGGCTTGCAGGGATACAGTATCTCAGAAACCATTTCCTTCTGACAAAACATGCATCACATGTGGCTTATTTCCAGGTGGAAATGCTGAACTGCTATCCTTGAGACTCCAAATCTACTTTATCTTAACATTGTCAACAGCTTCCTGAAACTTTGGCGTTCAACTCTCAGTCGACCCCCTATAAACAGATGCCGCTGGCATTGTCTACAAGTACAAACACCTCAAACCTTCTTTCCAACTAAACAATCTGCAACTTCTTTTTACCTTCAATAGTCACATCACTCCGTTTGTTGTGAGGCACACTTCAGGTCACATCCTTGTTAATTTTTTTTCTAAATTAAAGCCATTGCCTCAAAACACAAAAATCCAATAATCTCATAATCCAAACATTATTCAGTCTTTCTTGAATGCTCACAATACAGAAAATTGTAAGCAACTTCAAAGTGAACCTCTAGCAAGATCACCACAATTTGTTTAACTCAAGTTTGAGTTTAATAGCAATAGCATTACCACTTATTTTGTCAACAAATTGTCAATTTAATGTGCAATATACACAGGCTAACAAGTTTACATTTCACAAAACCATTTTAACATTATTTGTATTTTTTGGAGTATTATCAAATATTTTCCTCCATTGTAAATAAACTAAATCCACCGTCTAAGACACATCATCACAAACCACACATGTTGTGTATGCAAATTCATTGCACTAAAAAAAAGGCCTCACTTCTCATTCTTAAATTTACAGGCCTGTAATTAATGCATCAAATGTACGCTATTCATTTAATTTTTAGAGATCAGTTCAACTCCAGTGCATGTCTTTTCTAGAGATTTGCAGCTATGTTGCTTTAAAGGATTGTTAATTGGAGCTACAACATATTTCTGACAACACTGGATTTACAATTACAAAAAATGAATTCAAAATCATCTAGAAGCTGACTTCTTCCTTAAAGAAAATGTAGCCACTAGAATAAAAACTGACAGGAAATACTAAGAAATCAGCCTGAAAGGAGATGCAATAGAGATTAAGACAACCAATCTCATCATTTTCAAAATGGCATGCTAACAAGTGGTAGTATATATTCACCTATTTGTCTGCATGCTTGTGAATGCGAAAGAAATTAACAGGCAGAAACCCACCAGCACTTGAACTTGCCAATACCAGACAGCAATGAAGGTCACAGCAGCTTGCACAGCAAGGCAATGGCATGGAGAGAGATTTGCTGAAATCAACTAAGGAACTTCACCCACCTTTGCAGAATATAGTCTTTACCAACAAAATTCCAGAATAAATGCTTTATCTTAGTTGTTAAAAAGAACATTACAAAACAAGTTAAAACTCACTCTAATCATGATTTTCCTGAATTAAGTCAGGTAGTTGGTTATTGGCCTCACTTCAAAAACACTCTGGTCAGTTCATCTTTTGAAGAAATATAAAAGCATACTCAGTCGGAACAAGATCTATACAAGCTCACTAAAGAAGGAAATTAATTTTAATATCCCCACAGCTTTAAAATTTTTAACAATTTTGAAACAAGACCGTGGTCAGATGGTATTTAAATATAATACTACTTCAGAATATTATATGCAAAAATAACTCAAGCAAACAAAACTATGGCTGATTAATGAATATAAAAATGCACAAGTCTTGTATCTGGAATTCTTCCATTGTCCTTGCAATCAATTGATCCACATAACATTTTTCCCCCAAAGAAGTGCAATTTCTAATCAGCAAGTCATTAAAGATAGTGCACCCCAAAAACAAAATCAGGACCAAGCAAAACTCCGCAAATAAATAACTTGCAGGAGGAGAAAGGAATCCAAGAAAAAAGACCAAAACTATTTTCTGAATATCCTTTTGGCTGCAATCCTGCTTTGTTCGGAATCCAAAACCTAGGTCAAATCCAGCACTAACATAATAAAAATCAAATGCAACCAGTAGTAATTTCAAATCCAGAAAAAACAAGGATTTTCTGAAGGATACAAAAGTTGAAGGGGTTGCTGCAACAATCAGTTGGTGAATGACAATAATACAAGAGGCTCAGCAAGCAAGCGACCGCTGTCAAAAGAAAGTTCCTCCTTTTCAACATGCATGATCATATTTTGAAACCCGAGAGAGGGCCTATACTCAAATTGATAAAAGACTAGCCATTCATGCGCAATCTACAGACAAGCCGCAAACCCTGCAGTCTTCAATCAAGTACAATAAACATTGCTCTGATCTCAGCAAATCAATCCTAATTCCAAGGACAAGATCATCCCAAATAAACTTAATTGCACTCTTTCCAGTTTGGCGCATCCTCATCTTGGGGACAAAAGGTTCCTCAATTCATGTCCAACACCAGGTCAAAATCAAGGCTGACACTCCAGACTAACCTAAGCAAATGGTGAATCATCATAGATGCTGTCTTTCTGATGAGAAATGGAATAAAGATCTCATCTGTCTTTCAGATGGACATAATGCATCCCATGACACTGTATCATGGAACAGGGATGTTATCCCAGTGTCCTCAATAATATTTAACCCTCAATCCTCACTAGAAAAACAGATTCATCTGGATACAGTTAAGATCATCTTGCAGGTTGAGAGAGTTTGCTCGACACAAATTGGTTGTTTCCTACAACAGTGGTTACAATTCAGAACTACTTGGTTTGCGATAAAGCAGTTTGACATTCAGTAGCCATGAAAGGAGCTACAAAATTACAAGCTTTGCTTTCAACTATTTTGTACAGTGCTTTAAATTAAAGTAATGAGAAATTGCCTCATGGACAAGTCGTAAAGCAAATTGAACAATAAAACAATATTGCAGCGCTTAGTCAAAAGTTTTAATGCAGGGAAGTTTTAAGGTACATTTTAAAGAGAGGAAACGACAGATGTAGAATCAGAGACGTTTCGGGAGTGAGTTCGAGAGGTGGCAGCTAAGGCATGGTGACCAATGGTGATGAAATGTTTCTTATTCATTCACATGATGTGGGCGTAGCAGGCTAGGCCAACATTAACTGCCTATCTCAAATTGCACAAGAACTTGGCACTGAAACTATTTTCTTGAATCATTGCTGTCCATGAAGAAACTAAAATCAAAGATGCTCAAGAGGCCAAAATGAGATGAGTACAAATTTATCAGAGAATTATGGGAGAGGAAGTGGCTGGCAAGTCCATAGAGGATTTAGAAACAAGACCATTGATTTTAAAATCAGGATGTTAGTTGACCAGTTGCCAATGTAGGTCAGTGGGCACAGGACGAGAAATAATTCAAACTTGGGATGCAGCTTAGATATGGGCAATAGAATTTTGGATAACTTCAAGTTTCTTGGTTGTGATCCGCAACCAAGAGTGCATTGGAATATTTGAGTCGAGGGGTAACTTGGCAAGGAATGAGCGTTTCAACAGCAAAATGGCAAGTCGAAGCAAAGGTTAGGTAACAAGAAATGGGTCAACTTTGGCCCAAAAGATTGTGAACAAAGTGTAAAGCTCCAAAAATAAATGTAGAGTTGCTCGCCTTATCAACAACCTCAAACCAAGAAACACCTAGCGGCACGGTGGCACAGTGGTTAGCACTGCTGCCTCGCAGCGCCAGAGACCCGGGTTCAATTCCCGTCTCAGGCGACTGACTGTGTGGAGTTTGCACGTTCTCCCCGTGTCTGCGTGGGTTTCCTCCGGGTGCTCCGGTTTCCTCCCACAGTCCAAAGATGTGCAGGTCAGGTGAATTGGCCATGCTAAATTGCCCGTAGTGTTAGGTAAGGGGTAAATGTAGGGGTATGGGTGGGTTACGCTTCGGCGGGTCGGTGTGGACTTGTTGGGCCGAAGGGCCTGTTTCCACACTGTAAAGTAATCAAAAACCTTGCCTCGCCAGACCCAAAAATATCTTGTACCCTAAACCTGAATACAGAGATTTGTCAGATGATGCAGAATTCACCTAGCTCCATTTCCTGCTGTAACCTGTAATTTTAACACATGCTATTTGCACTTCAAACACTACCCAGCTGAGTAATACAAAACATCTGGTTTCTCAGCTTGAATAGAGAAGCAGCCCTAGCCTGGAACTGACAATGTGAATGGCCTGGATCTGTTCTTTACACTCATCTCATAAATAATAGCATAATCAATTGTCACTTCCTTATATCACTCTTCACCCACATCCCTTCTCCCACCAACATACTTCATTTTGCGTGCAGCCAGGAAATGAAATCTCCTAATTCATGTAAAATTGTACATTTAAAATCCTACCTCTCTAGCCATTGACCCTCTCTTCAAAGCATTTTTACAGCTAGTGATTTGTTCAACCATGGCCTTATCTCCAGTGTTAGTGTCTCAGTCTCCAGTGAAAGAATGATATTCTCACCCAGTCATTCTGCCAATGTTGGTACCATTGCCACCGCCCAAGTCCAATGGACACTAAAAACTCAAACTGGCCATCCACCATTGTGTCTGGTTGAACTATGGAAAGCACCATCAGGTTCTGATCTCATGCTGGAATTCCTGCCTAATCCAGCATCATTCTTGCTTGTAAAGAGAATCTTTTCTATTTTTTTGGTTCCTTCCAATCGGCTTTCTGCACTTGCTACAGTCCAAAAAAGCTATCAAAGTCACAAATAACATCCTAACATCTGATATAGCGTCACAGACTCACACAGCATGGAAACAGGCTCATCAGCCGATGAATGACAAAGATAAACTCACCCACTATGATCTTCTCAACCCCATCACTAGCACTGGAGATGGTTAGCCAGACGATTCTCAAAACCCTCTTCATTGTTCTCAAACCAGTTGTAGGGAAAGAATCACCTACAATTTTGACTTTCTGTCCCTGTAGTAATGTCTGCCATTTCCATCAGGACTGATCCTTGTCCTGTTATTATTTATCACAAAATATCTAGATTACAATTTCAGCACATAATAGGGAAAACAAATGGACGTTGGCCTTATTTTATACTCTGTTCCTTTTGAAATAGAAGTATAAAAATAAGAAAGTCTTGCTAAAACAATACAAGGCACTAGTTAGACCACGACTGGAATAATGTGAACAGTTTTGAGCCCTTTATCTAGGGAAAGATATACTGGCATTGGAGTCAGTCCAGAGGAGGTTTACAAGGTTGATCCTGGGTATTGAGTGAGTGTCTTATGCAGAAAAGTTGAATAGTTTGGGTCTGTACTCACTGGAGTTTAAAAAATGAGAGGAGGACTTATTGACACATACAGGATTTTCAGGAAGCTTGACAACTTAGAGGTTGTTTACCTTTGTAGGACACTCTAGACCAGAAGGCATAATCCCAGAGTTATGGGTCAACATTTAAGTCAAGATTGAGCAGGAATCCCTCCTTCAGAGGGCAGTGAACTTATTGAATTCTTTACCATGGCCAGCTGTAGATATTAAGTCATTGAGTATATTCAAGGCTAAGATTAATAGATTTTTAGTTACTAATGGAATAAACAGTTTTGGGTAAAGGTAGGACAGTGGAGTTGAGGATTACCAGATCAGCCATGATCTCACTGAACAGTAGAGCAGATCTGATGGGCTAAACGGGTCTATTTCTGCTCCTATGCCTCATGTTCTTATGGTTATGCTCAATTCCATGCTTTCCTGTTCAGTAAGCATCTCACAAAAAAACCCACTCGTCATGGCATAAAGTAGTTGGAAACAGGTAACCAATACGGTGCCAAAAGGACCACTTCAAGAATGCTTGCAAGTGTGGCATGAAGCCCCCATATATGGACTATCACATCTCAGAGTCATTTTTACCATAAACCAAGCTCAAAAGCATTCCATAGGAAGTGGTTGACATATTCTGTAAATTTAAGTCCAGTGCGACAGATAATCTGTCCTTTGATGCGCAGCTTGATGCATGTATTGAGAAAGCTGCTGTCACCTTTGACCAACTCTCAGCTCATGGAAGGGTTAAAAGCCAAGCTGATCTTTAGGGCAAAACTGGTGATTTACAGGGTCTGTGCTCTTAACCTTTCCAGTAAATGGCTGTGAATCATGCGCATCCTTCAACTACCAGAAAAAGCAGCTTGATGAGTTCAATCTTTGATGCCTACAGCACACTGAATGTATACTGATAGGACAAAACCACAATTGTGACAATCCTCTCAAAGGCGGTACTCGCCAGTGTTGTGGCAGAAATCAGTGGAGTAGACACGTGGGGGATGCAAGTTGGTCACATATCCAAGGATCATCTATATATTAAGGTAGTTGAAGAAGGCGACCAATAGGGCACAAGAAGAACCACATGAAGAATGTCTATAAGTGTGACATGAATCAACTGATCAACTATTACACCTGACAGTCACTTTTTCATCTCTTATTCTTAAGCTATCAAAATGACACCAGCTTTTAATGATAAATGAAAGCATTTCACTTTATTTTGGTGTATTTCACTGTAAAATGCACATGACAACAAATCAATCATTCCTTCCTTCATTCATTCACTAGCTTTTAGGAGAGTGAAATGGTGACAGCACCATTGCGCTGCTATCTACCACCACCGTGGCCAAGAGAGTCCTGCAACAATTTTGCAACAGATGCCAGTGCTAAAAACAACCACTCTCAGTGTCACCTGACAGCCTCATGTGGTAAAAAATGCCTCTCAAAGATTGGTTTTCACAGCCATCAGCAAAAGTGCACCAAATGAAGATACCCCACCCCAAAAGGATCGCATGTTATGCACCCAATGTTTAATAATGAAAGGATACCAACATATTTTGCCAACACCAATCATCTTTAGCACCTAAAATACCTCAAAAAAAAAGAGCAGCTGTTACAGCCAGAAATTTTTCCCATCCTCCATCTTGGATTACCATGGGAAATTGAGTTTTTTGAGGAAGTAACAAAGAGGATTATGAGGGCAGAGCAGTAGATGTGATCTATATAGACTTCAGTAAGGTGTTCAACAAGGTTCCCCATGGGAGACTGATTAGCAAGGTTAGATCTCTTGAATACAGGGAGAACTAGCCATTTGGATACAGAACTGGCTCAAAGGTAGAAGGTGGTGGTGGAGGGTTGTTTTTCAGACTGGTGGCCTGTGACCAGTGGAGTGCCACAAGGATCGGTGCTGAGCCCTCTACTTTTTGTCATTTACATAAATGATTTGGATGCCAGCATAAGAGTTACAGTTAGTAAGTTTGCAGATGACACCAAAATTGGAGGTGTAGTGGACAGCAAAGAGGGTTACCTCAGATTACAACAAGATGTTGACCAGATGGGCCAATGTGCTGAGAAGTGGCAGATGGAGTTTAATTCAGGTAAATGTGAGGTGTTGCATTTTGGGAAAGCAAATCTTAGCAGGACTTATACATTTGATGGTAAGGTCCGAGGGAGTGTTGCTGAACAAAGAGACCTTGGAGTGCAGG
>NC_057729.1:28037263-28038507 GCF_004010195.1 Chiloscyllium plagiosum
GAGGTTTATAAAATCATGAGGGGCATGGATAGGATAAATAGACAAAGTCTTTTCCCTGGGGTCGGGGAGTCCAGAACTAGAGGGCATAGGTTTAGGGTGAGAGGGGAAAGATATAAAAGAGACCTAAGGGGCAACTTTTTCACACAGAGGGTGGTACATGTATGGAATGAGCTGCCAGAGGAACTGGTGGAGGCTGATACAATTGCAACATCTAAGAGGTATTTGGATGGGTATACAAATAGGAAGGGTTTGGAGGGATATGGGCCAGGTCCTGGAAGGTGGGACTAGATTGGGTTGAGATATCTGGTCGGCATGGATGGGTTGGACCGAAGGGTCTGTTTCCATACTATACATCTCTGTGACTCTATGACTCTTTACTATCCATATATTGAGCTCTTTATCATTATCTGATACAAGTTAACAAAGTGAGCCAGTCTGTTGGTTAAAACTAGGAAATGCAAGATAGTCCTTACAGATTAGAATATAGAGTAAGGAACATTCTCCCGAAATAAAAAAATAACTTTTAATCAGTCTGTTCAACAGGTTTATGACACACCACAAGGATTGTGAAGGTTTGTAGCTCAGGTTGAGGTTTAGGGTGTAGGTTTGCTCGCTGAGTTGTAGGTTTGCTATCCGGACGTTTCATTACCTGGCTAGGTAACGTCAAAGTGGCGACCTCCAAGTGAAGCAAAGCTGTTGTCTCCTGCTTTCTATTTATATCTTTCTCCTGGATGGGGTTCCTGGGGTTTGTGGTGATGTCATTTCCTGTTCGTTTTCTGAGGGGTTGATAGATGGCATCTAGATCTATGTGTTTGTTTATGGCGTTGTGGTTGGAGTGCCAGGCCTCTAGGAATTCTCTGGCGTGTCTTTGCTTAGCCTGTCCCAGGATAGATGTGTTGTCCCAGTCGAAATGGTGGGTTTTTTTCATCCATGTGTTAGGGCTATGAGGGAGAGGGGGTTGTGTCTTTTTGTGGCTAGCTGGTGTTTGTGTATCCTGGTGGCGAACTTTCTTCCTGTTTGTCCTACGTAGTGTTTGTGGCAGTCCTTGCATGGAAATTTATAGATGACGTTGTACTGGGTCTTTTAAGTTTGTTAGTTTTTGTTTGAGTGTGTTGGTGGGTTTGTGTGCTACTAGAATTCCGAGGGGTCTCAGTAGTCTGGCTGTCATTTCTGAAACTTCTTTGATATATGGAAAGGCGGTTCGGGTTTCTGGCTGTGTTTGGTCTGCTTGTCGTGGTTTGTTC